>NC_057743.1:5025718-5081621 GCF_004010195.1 Chiloscyllium plagiosum
TTATCTCAAGAGGGTTGGAATATAAAAGCAGCGATGTGCTACTGAGCCTTTATAAAGCTCTGGTTAGTCCCCATTTGGAGTACTGTGTCCAGTTTTGGGCCCCACACCTCAGGAGGGACATACTGGCACTGGAGCATGTCCAGCGGCGATTCACACGGATGATCCCTGGAATGGCAAGTCTAACATACGAGGAACGGCTGAGGATCCTGGGATTGTATTAATTGGAGTTTAGAAGGTTAAGGGGAGATCTAATAGAAACTTATAAGATAATACATGGCTTCGAAAGGGTGGACGCTAAGAAATTGTTTCCATTAGGTGAGGAGACTAGGACCCGTGGGCACAGCCTCAGAATTAGAGGGGGTAAATTCAGAACAGAAATGCGGAGACATTTCTTCAGCCAGAGAGTGGTGGGCCTGTGGAATTCATTGCCGTGGAGTGCAGTGGAGGCCGGGACGCTAAATGGCTTCAAGGCCGAGATTGATAAATTCTTGATGTCACAAGGAATTAAGGGCTACAGGGAGAATGCTGGTAAGTGGAATTGAAATGCCCATCAGCCATGATTGAATGGCGGAGTGGGCTCAATGGGCCGAATGGCCTTACTTCCACTCCTACTCCTATGTCTTATGGTCTTAGGAACAGAGAGGAAATTACAACTTTCTCCAAAATGGAATTGGAGAAACTTCATTTTGTGGAAAACTGGAGCAGACTAGGAGAACATGAACCAAACAAAAACGGTGAAACCTCTAGGTTGAAGGTAAAAGCTCAAAATTACAACCTTAATGCAGCTGAAGAGAATTTTATTCAGCTGATCCGGTTATATCTTTAAGCAAGATGAAGTGAATTCAATCGCCCTTAACAACAATGTGAATGTTTGTTTGAATTTTTTGTCAGAGACTTGAACGTTCTTTTAAACACCATTCAGTATGGTCATCTCGCAAGGAATTAAGGGATATGGGAGAATGTGGATAATTAGCATTGAAATGCCCATCAGCCATGATTGAATGGTGGAGCGGACTCGATGGGCCAAATGGCCTTACTTCCACACTCCTATTTCTTATGGTCGATCATCCAAATCAGTCTCACATTCCTGCTTTCTCCCCATACCCTTTAGCCCTAAGAACTATATTTAACTCTTTGGAACATTTACTGTTTTTATCTCAAGCATTTTTCTGCAGACGATTCCACAGGCTCACCACTCTTCTTATCTCAGTCTGAAAAAGCCTATCCAGCCTTTTTAGTCTGACTGCACAAATAGGGAACAAAATTGAGATCAGATTTAAAATTCAAGCGAAATGATTAAGATAAACAAAGAGAAAAAGGAAGAACAGTGAATTCTGGAGATATGAAACACACAAAAACAGAAAGTACTGGAGAAACCCAGTAGGTCTGGCAGCATTTGTAGACAAAAAGCAATTGGTGTTTCATGTCCAGTAACCCTTCTTCAGAACCAGCAATGAAAAGGTGGTGATTATGAACATTCTGCAGTATCTGCTCCCCCCTATGAGTCACCCTGGTTGGCTCTTCCTCACACATGTCCCCACTGCACCTTACCATGCGATTGCAGCAGGTGTAATACTGTCTATTTAATTGCTCTCTGCTCATTATCCAAGGCTGTAGACATACCTTCCATGTGAAGCAGGGATATACCTGCACTTCACTCAACTAGTCTCCTGTAGTCCTTGCTCACAACATAGTCTTCTCCACACTGTGGAAACAAAACCCTGCCTGGGTGATCTCTTTGAACAACAGTTACATTCTGTCCATAGAGATGAGATTAGATTTGATTCCCTACAGTATGGAAACAGGCCCTTCAGCCCAACAAGTCCACACTGACCCTCCGAAAAGCAACCCAACCAGACCCATTCCCCTACCTCACATTTACCCCTGACACTATAGGCAATTTAGCATGGCCAATTCACCTGACCTGCACGTCTTCAGATTGTGGGAGGAAACCCACGCAGACAGGGGGAGAATGTGCAAACTCCACACAGCCAGTCACCCAAGGCGGGAATTGAACCTGGGTCCCTGGTGCTATGAGGCAGCAGTGCCAACCACTGAGCCACCGTGCCACCCATAGATTCTGCACTAACCCCTGAACTTCCCGTCACCTGCCACTTCAACACACCACTGTGCTCCCCAGTTACCATTTGTGTCTCAGGCCTGCTACAGTGCTCAGTGAGACTCAATACAAGCTGGAAGAACAGCCTTTCGTCTTGCACTTGGAGACATTACAGGCTTCAGGACTTAATGCAGAGCTCAACAATTTGAGTGTGAACACCACCTTCAGTGTCTATTGCTCACCCCTATACCCCAGATCCCATAATGACATTGATTGCTTTAAATAGAGCATAGCCTCAAAATAAGAGGGAGAAGAATTAGAATGAGTTGAAAAGGAACTTCTTCACCCAAAGGGTTGTGAATCTGTGGAATTCCCTACCCAGTGAATCAGTTGAGGCTACCTCATTGAATGTTTTTAAGGCAAAGATAGATTTTTGAACAGTAAAGGAATTAAGGCTAAAAGAGAAAATGCTGGAAAATCTCAGCAGGACTGGCAGCATCTGTAAGGAGAGAAAAGAACTGACGTTTCGAGACTAACTGACCCTTTGTCAAAACCAAATTTGGGAATTAAGGGTTGTGGTGAACAGGCGGGTAAGTGGAGCTGAGGCCACACAAAAATCAGCCAGGATCTTACCGAATGTCGAAGGTGGCACGAGGGGCCAGATGACCTACTCCTACTCATATTTCTTATGTTCTTATTTTCACCCACGCATAGCTCCATGATCCCATATCTAGCTTCATTTCTTCCCTTACTAACCCAAGGCCTTCATCCGCCTTACTTTTCCTTTCCTTCCAATCTCTGGGTTCCCTCTCCATCTGTCCACTCAGTCCTCCTCCTACCCCCACCTGCCTTCCACCAGCAGAAATACCACCTTTTCCTAGCTGTCAGTTCCGAAGAAGGGTCACTGGACTCAACGTTAACTGCTTTCTCTCCACCAATGGATGATTGATTTATTGTTGTCACATATACCGAGGTACACTGAAAAGTGTTGCTTTGTGTGCTACATGGGCAGATTGTACAAGATGCATCAGGGTAGCAGAACAGAGTGCAGAATGGTGTTACAACTACAGAGTAAGTGCAGAGCGCGCGAAAAATCAAAATTAACATATGAGAGGTCTGATCAATAGTCTAATAAGTGGGGAAGAAGCTGTTCTTGAATCTGTTCATATATGTGTATTCAAACTTTCATATCTCCTGACCAACGGAAGAGGGTGGCAGCCGGGAGTATAGATGGAAACAATGGATCAAAGTCTGGGCTGTGTTCTTGACACTCTAGTTTCTTGTAATCTTGGGAATTGCAGTTATCTTATGCTGTGGTGCTGCCCACCTGCCAAGTTTCTCCAGCAATTCCTAATTGACTGTTTCAGAATGGTCATTGGCTGCTTTAAGAAAGGTGAAAGCTCTGTACCTACCTCTAAAGAAAGGGTAACCTGGTATCCACATTTGAAGGGGAGGTGGTGGATTTCATAGGATAACAAACAATGACAGAAAATGTCTTAAAGTTCCAGTTCATAATGATCTGCTCCCAAAAGCTAGATCGACTGCTCACAATCAATATTGTTCATGGCAAAATTAACAAAACTGAATTGCAAAACCTTTGCATCAGAAACTGGACTGTATAATATACAGATTTATTTTAACAAAGAAAGGAACATAAATTGAAGTACAACCTTTCAACCAAACACATGGAAGAAAAAGACTATACAAAGTGGGAAAGGATGTCTCAAGAAGTTTTAAAGAAAGTGAAATCAACCGGTAGTAAAACAAACTTGTTTGCAACATAATTACAGCTCAATGCTTCATCCGGAGGCTCACTGATGATGTTACCAAGTATTGTGACAAAACATCTGCAAATGAACCTTCCAGCTCGGCACATCCAGAACCTCAACCTGAGCTACAAATCTTCTCAAAACTCACTAACAGCTCAATTCATCTTCTTATGGATTAAGTTGTGGTGTCAATGTGAAATGTTTAATTTCAAATTGGGACAACATTAGCTATACACAGAATATAATGTTATAAAGCTAAAAATTAAATATATGATGTTAAACTTTATATTTTGAAATGGTGTTAAAAATATGCTTACTTTAATTAGGCTTTTCTGTTTGGAAGGAGAAACAGATCGACTCATGCTGAGGAACACTTTTCTATGCAATTCAACTCTCCACTAACTTGACTGAAATTATAGCTAGCACAAAGCATGATGTTGTCACCAATCATCTCAATCTCAGGATACCACGTCATGGATTTCTCGGAGTCTATCCAAGGCCCAGCAATCCTGAGCTATTTACCAACAATCAGTCCATCACAAAGTAAAAGGTGGGGCTACTCACTTGTAGTTGAACAGAATTAGTAACATTCACACTGCTCAGATGCTGGAGATGTCTATCTTCATTGCACAAAGTGAACAGGACTTTGTTCAAGTTTAGGCCGATATGCAGCAATAACATTTGTGGCTTACTGGTGATGGTCAATCTCTAATGACAGAATTTAACCATGTCACATTGAAATTTGATATCATTACCATTATCCTACCAAAAACATCCTGTGCATTGAAGTTGAGTAGAAGCTTAATCAGACCAGATACAATTCCTGCAATTACAGCAAGTTACAGCTAAATTGTAGTGAACAACTAACCTCTATAATTGGCTTTTGGAGATTTGAAAGGTCCAAGATAGGAGTGTAATAAAATACTCTCCATTTACCTGTGTTAGTGTGGCTTCAACAACATCTGAGAAGTAGGACTTCATTCAGCAGGAGGCAGCCTGCTGGGTTGATGAAGCAGCTGAAGATGGTCAGCCCGAAGACACTAGCCTTAAGCCCTCTTTGAATTCTTGTGATGCAGTGGTAGTGTTCCCACCTCAGAGCCAGGAGGCGAAGGTTCAAGACGCAGTTGCTTCACAGGTCATCACATCTCTGAACAGATGGATGAAAAAATGCCCACCCTTAGGCACTCCTGCGGCCATATCCTGAGACTGAGATGATTGACATCCAATGACAACCATCTTCCCATGTGCCAGATTATACTCCTATTACTGGAGAGCTTTTCCTCAATTCCACTAGGGCTGCTTGACATGACATATATTGATGTCAAGGATAGTAAATTACTGAGTTCAGGTGTTTTCCCGGTGTTTGCAGAAAGACTGCAATGTGGTTTGGACCTAAATGGTCCGGTTGGAACCCCACATTGAGGACTGGTAAGCAGGTTATTGTTGGAAGGGGATTGGTCAGCCCAGTTGGCAGGCTAACTGGTTTGCAACTTGCAGTGATGCCAACATTGTGGGTTCAATTCCCACACCAGCTGAGGTGACCACGAAGGATTCTCCTTCTCAACTTTCTCTCCCTTTATCCAAGGAATGGTGACTCTCGGATTAAACCAGTTATCTTTCTCGGAGAGAGCAACCCTTTGACCTGATAGGACTGTTGTGCAATTGTGTCTTTACCTTTATTATTGTTGAAATGCCATACAATAGCTGCTGACAGGTGTCTCAGTGGTTAGCATTGGTGCTTCACAGCACCAGGGACTTGGATTCGATTCCGGCCTCTGGCGACTGTCTGTGTGGAGTTTGAACATTCTCCATGTGTCTGCATGGGTTTCCTCCGGGTGCTCTGGTTTTCTCCCACAATTCAAAGATGTGGAGGTTAGGCAAATTGGCTATGCTAAATTGCCCATAGTGTTCAGGGTTGTGTAGGTCAGGTGCATTAGTCATGGAGCAAATGTAGAGTAATGGGGAATGGGTTTGATTAGGATACTCTTAAGGGGTTTGCTGTGGACTTGTTGGGCGAAGGGTATGTATCCACACCACAGTTCATCACTTTGTCAATAAATTGGCTAGACTAGATTTGGCTTCCTTTTTGTTTTCTCCAGGTGCTCCGGTTTCCTCCAAACATGTGCAGGTTGGGTGAATTAGCTATGCTAAATTACCCATAGTGTTCAGGGATGTGTCAGTTAGGTACATTAGTCAGGGGTAAATGTAGAGTAATAGGGTAGGGGAATGGGTTTGGGTGGGTTACTCTTCAGAGGGTCAGTGTAAATTTATTGGGCTGAAGGGCCTTTTTCTACACTGTAGGGATTCTATTTCATGGACTACATACCTGGACAATTTGATTGACTCACTGCCAGTATTGCAGTTGCACAGAAACAACTTGGCTAGAGTTATGATTCATTCTGGAGTGCAAGTCATCAGTACCACTACCGGCATGTTTTCAGGGCCTATAGTCTTTGCTATGTTGGTTATAGCACGATTTAAAGAAACATTTTGTTTAGCATTAATTACCAATAGCTAAACTCAGGCCAAGGTTTCTTTTCATTTGTTTATTGTTGTATTAATGTTTAACATTATGTTTTTGAATTAAGTTGGTGTGTTCACCCACTAGCCAAGCTGCTTGTAAAAACCTACGCAGTCTAGTGTCACCAACTACTGTAGCAGTTGGATCGAAGAGATACTAACTAAGTTAAGATGGCATTCTGCAGGTCACCTGCAAAATAAAGTTAAGAATCCTTCCTTTAGGAAACTCTGCAAGAACAACAGTGAACTGAGAATGACCATAAACTGTATTGAGTGTTCATTACTAACCCAGTCCAAGAGCTCAAAGATTGGCTGACATGTCACCCAATGCTTTTAGATCATGATCAGCCATATTCTAAGATTACAGATATACTCCACATAGCAACCCTGGGGTGAACATGAAACTTTCCCATTTTGTAAAGATAAAAGGTAGCAACAGTAGAGCAGTGTAAATTTAGCCACACCTTCAGTTGCCAGGTACCATTCCTGGTCTGTATGGAGCGAGTTGCTCTTCTGCAGGTCAGGAATTCATTTAGTTAGGTTAGAGTGTGTTCCCTGCCTCTCTTCCTTCAACCCATCCCCCTGCTCCCCACCTCCACAACCTCAGGAGTGACCCCAGTGTAATTTCCCAGACAGTGCATGACCCTGGAGTAAAAATGAGGGGATTGGGATAATTGATGAGCAACAGGCAGCAATTTAGAAAATGTGACCTTCAACTGAGGGTCATGAGGCATTATATTTTACAGCTGCAATCAGTCCTCAAAGGTCTGTCCATTTGGCAGTGCCCACTATCAGCAAAAGAATTAATTTAAAGGGATTTAGCAGTTGGTAACATTCAGCACAATGGTAGCCCAATGCTGATTCAGTGCTTATGGCTCCAAAATCTCAAGTCTTAATCCCACTGGAGGTCATAATGTCAGCTGAGGCCTTCACTGCCACAAATAAATAAAGGATAGAAATGTCTACTGTGATTCTCTATCGATGATCAATCAGAAGGGTTTGTTGGGGAAAAGAGAAGAAAGAAAAGGTGTAATCATAAGTAAAAACAGATAAAAAGGTAGACCCGTGCTATTAGCTGTTTCATACTGACTGCAGTGTTCCTACTTCCAACATATTAGTATTACTCAAGTGTGGAGAAGTAATCAGATTTAATTTAACTTTTTTTAAAATCCAATTTAAATTTCTTGTCTGTACCTTTCAAATACAGATGTATTCTTTTAAAATGCAGCAGTTCCCATATATTCAGAAAAATGCACCAGGATAATAATACAAAATCACTAGATTCTCCCCTCATTTGTAACTGTCCCTTCCCAAAGTCCCCACAAACTGCCCTTAGTGTGCCTTATTATTTATTAAAAATACAGGGAGAATTTTCACAGCATCACATCTTTCAGTGGCGGATTTGTTGAAAGTCACAAATCAGGTGACTTTCCCTCCCTCAGTTTGAAGTTGTTTAGAGAATGTATGCTATTGTGAGCAGTAAGATTAACAAGTACAGGCAATAGTTTAAAACAAACCTTTGCATTAATGGACCTTTAACTATGGATTCTGCCCATTGCTGATCATTACTTTAGGACTTACAGACAGCTTTTATTGGTTACATCCTGAACTATTCTTAGTCTCGGTTAATTGGTACACTGCCCTGACTGCAACAGTCATGTAGTCTTCTAGAACATTCCATTCTCTGCTATTGCCAAACATCAAAGAGCATTCATGCTGCTTTTGGAAGTGAACTGGTTCCATATTAAACTGAAGATTCAGCCGTCACAAGAAATTCCCTGGAGAGCACAGCAACTTGCTGTTGCTTAGTTACCTCAGCTGATAGTACCTCAAAGTCTTCGATCATATAAAATAGCATTCAGTCAAAGTGTATTCAAAGCTTTCACCAAGTTAGCAATTCCCATTTTCTCCAGCGAGGCAAGAATTCTGCTATTCAGCTTATTGTTCATTGTGGTCTTCAATCGAGCACTTGCTTTCACACATCTGTTGACAATTTACCCATAGCCTCATTCCTCAGTCAGAAAACCCCAGCAGCTTGTTTGTACTGGTTAAGGTCCAGCTCATCAGCTACTTGCAGCAACTTAATTTCATCAGCATTGCTCATCAAGGCCTCCAGTTTGTTAGTCAAATCAGACCAGTTTGGCCTTTCATATGGTTTCCACTGCCAGCACTGTTTCATCAAGTCATATCTGGTGGGGAAGCAGAGGGGTATGGAGAAAAGTTTCATTTAAAAAGGTTACACTTCAAATTTTCAGATTATTGCATTTAGAAACATATTCTATTTTGTTATATGCATGGTGATTAACATGGACTGCACATTATTCCTTTTAACAGTTGGGAAGATAACGAATTATTAAATAATGCTTAATCTCTCCTTACTTCACAGAGACTAAATTCCCTATAAGAACAAATATCACTTTAATGCAATAAAGTAGGATTTGCTGTATTAATACTTATATCTTGATAATTCAGAGGATGTCAACACTAATGTTTTTGATTGTGTTTCATTTGGTTCGAAGGGTGTACAAAGTTAAAGAAACCTCAAGGTTCAAATCTACTTATCTTTGACAGTGGCAGGAGATAGAAAGAGAATAATTACCAAAACATATAGGATCTAGGGCCTCAAAATGTTGGGTACACAAATATAGATGTTATGCTGAACCTTTATAAAGATCTGGTGAGACCACAGAATATTATATCGTGTTGTGGTTATAAAGCTATGGCCCTCAGTAACATTCACAAGAGATTTACTAGAACACTTTCCACAGTACAGGGGATTTTAGCTTTAAGGTTAGATTGGAGAAGCTAGAGGAATTCTCCTTGGAGCTAAGGAGACAGTGATTTGATAGGAGGTGTGTAAGGTTGTGGTAGGATTAGATAGGCAGGATAAAAGACTGTTCTCATTAGTCCCTGATAAAGCCAGGTGAGAGAGTCACAACTTTAAAAGGTTTTGGGAAGAAATACAGAAGAAATGTAATGATGAACATGCTTAGGCAGCAAATGGTTAGAGCCTAAAACTTGCTGCCTATATTTGCCTCTGTGCCACTATGACTCCATGTTTATTTGAGATAAAATAAACTGGGTAAGCCATGAAGAAGCAAGGGAGAATTGGCTCAAAAGGGTTGAATGATTCTCTCTCATTCCACTCATTTTCAACCTTCAGGTGAGAGATCAGATTAAACATTCAGGTGAGTTTGCTTTACAAATTTATCTATGAAAACTATACACCCAAATCTAGGAGACAACATTGGGCAACACAAAAGAACAGTGCTCAAGTCATGCATCTGGCAGTACCATATCAGAGCAGCTCAAGGGATCTGTAATTGGAATATCAATTCTCTCATTTCTCCTGTAGGAATGGTCACATCAAGACAATGAATGGATTAGGAAATTACAGACAGTCCAACACATCCATCCAACTTGGCAAGGATCACAAAGGGCTGAGCAGTATTCTCCTGGGTCAGCACTACACCACAGACATTTTATTCTGTCCTTGTCAGACTGTATGACCAGATCTAGACAAAGTAGAGTATTACTGAATGGTTCCCTCATGATCAAGAGTTTAAAGAGAAAAAACAAATCAATTAAATTTGGATGAATTGTGTTATGTACAGAATGAAAAATCCAACATACCCCAAATCTAAAGTGTAGAATCTCAAAACATTTTCAATTAAATTAGACCAACAATGAGAGATTTTCTTGAACAGAAAATTCTATAGAGAAAGGGTGGAAACTCAAACTCAAAAACCTTTTGGATTTCAGGAACAATGACTAAAAAGTGCATAAAAATACAGTAAATTTTGTGTGAATGATGGAAGATTAGGTTTAAGAATTAGGTTTTAACAGACGAAAAATGAACAGCAGGGGATGCCATCCATTAGGTGAGGGATGACCTTCCATCAGATGCAATCAACCAGGTGGTTTGGTGTGGGATGTGTTCACTGAACAATTGTCAGGACCAATTTGTTCTGTTACATTGGATGCTGAAATACTTGGGGATTGTTTCTGGTGATAGCTACGTCTGATTCAAGTTATCCCATGAATTCCACGGCCATAGAAAATTGTTGTTGAATCATAAAGATAATGCTTGCTCACTCTTATCATTACAAGATCTAAACTCTAGCCAGGAGAGCTCCATATCGCATTTTCATTATCATCTTTCAGCATTACTCAAATCTCACCTCCAGATTTGATATGCAGTAATTACAGCTCAGGAAACGTGCATTTATCCCTCAAAAATCTTCAGTCTTTTATATTTGAATTCAAATTCCATTTTAAATTGAAGAAAAATCTGCCTCAATCATGTGTTAATAGCTTTCCACTTAAATACCTTTCGAACATTCCCTTTACCTTTTTTTTTGAGTTAACCCTGACTCAATCCCCACTCGTTACAGATTCACCAACAGAAACAAGTCTGCCCAATTTTATTTAAAACCTTTGAAATAATCTTGAAACTTTTTAAACAAATAATGCATGTATGTGTTTTCTGAAGTCATTGTGCAGAGTGTCACAGTCAGTATAGAACTTGACCCAACAGGTAGTTTGTTCATTAGATCACTTTGGACCCCAAACAAAATTCAATGAGTGTTCCTGGAATTTTGCCAAATTGGCAAAATGGAGCATTGGTGTCCTTGAAAACAGAAACTATAATGCAAGAATAAAGTATGTTTTGCTTCAAGCCTGGTTGTTTGACCAATTGGAACAAAGGCTTACACTTGCCTTTAAAAATAAAAAAAGTTGGCATGTAGATTATCTTCACAGTATATTTTGAGATGGTTTGGTCCGGTCCATAAAAATGCAGAGAAAATGAACTATAAATTTTCAGCTTTTATATCATTTGACTTCGATAGCTGAGATTTTCATGGACTAAAATGGTTTGAAAGGGGACACCCACTAAACTCAAATGGCTGCTGTGATCACATCATAGGTCTAGGAAACCCAATGGCATATACAAAACCAGGAGCCTTGGAGTTATCATTTTAATCAACAGATGGGGAACACGGTGTGGCATTGTATATTCCATTTAGAGAAAAAAAAAAGCTTTAAACGAAACCAGCTTCAAACGAAATAACCACCAGACTCTGCAGAGGAACAGTAGCCTTCGAACAAAAAGAGAGAACACAATGTAGAACAAAAATAGTAAGGATATTGGAAGCTCTTTTCTCCATCAATCTCAATACAGAAACCAGCACTGGTGAAAAAAAACCCAAAGTAAACATTGTTCACTAAGAACAAGATCTGCAAACCTCTCTACTCCTAAAGAAACAGGAGAAAGCTAAACATTTGACTCAGGTATTGGCGTTGCCACAATTCAAAGGACTCAAGATGTGTAACTGCATTAGCCTTCACGTCTGTACTAGACTCGTTTCTCCATCCTGCTTCGTAAGCTCATCACCAGTATTTGTGCATGTACTTAATGGCACACTTTGTTTTCAGGACAGGGAGTGAAGAACTCCACTCTTGCACTCAAAACAACCTTGGGAGTAGTCTCTCCTTCATTTTTGGTCTGGTTAACCAAGTTTAATTACACATCATTGCTACATGCTTAAAAGACAACTTTGTTGCAATTGACAGAGGGCCTTAAACAAAAGGGGAGCTGTGTCCTCTGCTCATCCAAATGAGAACAACTTCCCTCGAGTAGTCTGCCAGCATTGAGGGTCAAACATGAGGAATGGTCATTTAAGCAAAATACCAAGGAGATATTGGCGTCAGTACAATCTTCAGCAGCCTGTAAAACCAAACAACAGTCAGCTTACAAAACCAAAGCACACCTATTATGCTGAAATTAGACAAAAAAAGGCATTGCAAACAATGCAGCATTTCTTAATGTTTATATCTTTGCTAAAGAAAATCTCAATCTAATGAATGAGAGAAAATGACTTCTAGATCTGCATTATAGAAGAAAAACAAAGCTGACAAACACTAATGGTAACAAAGATGGGCAGGGCACAGGGTCGGATAAGCTTGGAGCTCAATTAGGTGACAGCTGAAGCCAGACTGTTCCAGGGAGCACTCAATCTCGATTGTAAATGTGCATGCCGCTCACTGTGTTCAATAATTAGTCCATACATGGTTTTATAACAAAATCCTCAATACTTAATATTGAAAATAAATCGCTCTTAACAATAAATAGTTGAAAGGAAAAATGTTAATATTGCAATCGAGTAAAAAGACATTTGGTGTTTAATGGTGAGTAAAGAGCCAGAGTGTCTTGCTCAAAATTAAATTGCTGGTTTGAGGGCTGGTATGGGGCAGTGAAAGTGTCCCACCCTCTGGGCCAGGAGGCCTGGATTCAAACCTTAAAAAACCTGTCCTAGAAGCATGTCATTACATATCTGAACAGGTCGATTCGCAGTACCTGTATTTTAAAATGCTTGCACATCTGAAGTGACATCTCCCCAGCTATCCATTCATGCCCCCTAGTGCTCAATACAGTGCTGCATCATATGTAGTTAAATATCAGTGTTACACTACTTTGCATTCCACTAGGCATTCCACCAAATAGAGATTACTTGGATGATAAAATGAGCAGATTTAATATTTTATAAATTCTAAAAACTAATATGAGAGATTATATTAGTGTGTCAGTTAATAATTTACCTTTAAATCATTCAATTAAAATGATGCAGATGGAATCCAAAACTACAAGATGGAATGAGCGCAAAGATGTATCAGGATCAGAGGAAATACCAAATGTCTGGTGTACTATTGTAGAAAATTCTAAATGGAATGTAAAAGTACACCAGGGAAGATTTGCCATTTGGCTCGTACAAAGCTGGGCAATCAGAATGCTGGGAATAGCTCAGATACGTGACCATCTTTCCTGTGGAGAGCACAAAGTGGAGTGTTGATCATGGTCAGAAATCAACTAAAATAAAACAGGACAGGATGGGGAATAGCTGTTCTCCTTGGTTGAGAAGTTGATCACAAAGGGGCATAGTTCTAGGATAAGGGGCAGGAGATTTAGGAAAACATCATTTTCACTTAGTGGGTGATGTGAATCTGGAATACACTGCCTGGGACAGTAGCAGAGGCCAAAAACCTTACAACTTGAAAAAAAAAAATTTTTGATGAGCACTTCAAAATATCATAACACTTAAGGATATGAAACAAGTTCAAGAAATTGGGATTAGCATGCCTTTAGTGGTAGTTATCGTTGGTGCAGACTCGATGAGTCGAAGGGCCTTTTCTGTACTGTATGAATCTAAGGTTGCCAAGGACCAGCAGATTGGATACAAGTTCACATCTCTTAGTCCACTGAATAGAAAGAAATAAAACTCCAAAAAGGGAAAAGAATAGCCAGACAATAGGCTATTACAATATACATGCACTGAACGGTACCAGATTTTAAAATAAGACAACATAAAAATCTGCTGGGGATAGGGAGTATTGGAGACAGAAGACACTGCACGAGAGAGAACTTGTAGCATTTAAATTCTAAATGGCTAGCACATTGGAGCTAAATGAAGAATTTCATCCTATGAGCTCCTATATCGAATGGCCCCAATCCCAAATTTTTAACATTGTTCCATCCTTCAGGAACACAGCTTTTCCCACAGCCAACTGGGAAGCCAACAGACTCCTCAAGATATTCCATCGAATTAGTCTCGAGTTGCAAGAACAGTCTCTTCCTGCTCTTCATTGCACTTCTCAGGTCATCCACACCATATCCTGGAGATTCACCTTTAATTTTACATACAGTGTTGCTAGAGATTATCGTGTTGTGGTACAAACAAAAATGACAAACTTCTAACAAACAAATCCCAACAATTTGTACTTCAGGAAAAAAAAGTGGCAAAAGTGTGGTTGGCAGGTTGATTTTGATTGGCTGAGTTTTATTTCCTACAGATTCTAGGACAATTGTAGAAAGTTGGCAATTCTATAGGGAGTAGATATAATAGAGCAATTCCCAAATTCTTGGAAGCTGTGATCTCTCTTCCTAAAAATACTCTTTGGATTAATCACATTTCAAACACACCAAGAGGCACATTGGCTAGCACTGCTGCCTCACACGCCAAGGACCCAGGTTCAATTCCAGCCTCACTCAACTGTGTGGAGTTTGTATATTCTCCCTTTGCCTGCATAGATTTGCTCTAGGTGCCCCAGTTTCACTCCACAGTCAAATGATGTGCAGGTTAGGTGGATTGGCCATGCTAAATTGTCCCATGTTGTGCAGGCTAGGTGGGCAAACTATGGTAAATATGGGGTTACAGGGATAGGGTAGGTGTCCAGATGGAATGCTCTTCAGAGGCTCAGTGCAGACTCAATGGGTCTAATATAGGAACTCTATGATTCTTCAGGTGGTCAAATAGAAAAGAGGAAACTTGCTGCAAAAGATTCTCACATGTAATCAATCCGGATGTAAATCACTATCTCTTTGCCACCACTGAGTCAGTATTGTGGAACTTCCACCAGCACTCACCCAATTCAACTAGGAATCAGCATGTCCAGAATAAATATTAAAAATAAATCCACCTGTTACACCAATTGTATCTGCATGAACAGTAATCACTTATCATCAATGTTCAACCTTTGACAATGGTTTCTGTAGTCCTCCTCTGAAACACATCCTATGCCTGTCAGAAACTGACTGCAAATCAGTTTGCTCATTGTGGATGTAACTAACTAGACAGCCCTTTGAGCAATCAACATTTCTGGTTTAAGATTCCCACATTGTGGGACCGTGAGGAAGAGGAGGAATACTTGATCGGACTTCCACAGATTAAATCTGGGTCATCATTGCTTCCAGTTCCAAAAAGGTGTTCCAAAAATCCCCCCAAATTCCCCAATTTACCTCGGTATTGGCTTGGCTTGACTATACTGCCCACTTAACAGCCAAAACAGACAAACTGCCACTAGGTTAAGAAACAGACCAGCTATGATTGAATCAAATGAACTGGTGGTGAGCCATGACACAGTGAGCTACTTACAGTGCATTGCTGCTGTTGGACGGTTTGGGCATTCTGTAATTTCTTTGCAGCTTTGGGAAGATTTCCAGTGGCTGAAACTCAGGATATGGAGGAGCTCCTATAAAATAAAACAATTGGAGTGAGGTCAAACACTGACTAAATATAGAATTAGGATGGAGTCTTAGTAATCCATGTAGCATTCAAATCTTCAGGTGACAGTGACTTTAGCTAAAGTCATGCTTGAACTCAGCTGTTTAAGTATAACTTGGCAGGAGCAGTAATAACTAATTTCATACATATGGGGCGGACTGTCTAGCATGGACTCTGGTTCGATTCCAGCCTCAGATGGCTGTCTGTGTGGAGTTTGCATATTCCCCCAGTATCTGGCAGCATCTGCAAGGAGAGAAAAGAGCTGACATTTTGAGTCTAACTGACCCTTTGCGGATTCCAGCATCTGCAGTAATTTGCTTTTATTCCCCCAGTGTCTGCGTGGGTTTCCTCCGGGTGCTCTGGTTTCCTCCCATAATCCAAAGATATGCAGGTTAGGTGAATTGTCTATGCTAAATTGCCCATAGTGTTCAGGGATTCATAGGTTAGGTGCATTAGTCAGGGGTAAATGTAGAATAATAGGGTAGGGTTACTCTTCGGAGGGTCAGTTGGATTTGTTCGGCCAAATGGCCTGTTTCCGTACTGCAGGGATTCTATGATCTATTTGACCTAGCTTCCTACTTTCTACTTGTGGGCACTAAGGACACCTTTATAGGCTTAGCGTCAATGTTGTTTAAATTCATAAAGTTTTCCTGTAGCAGTGCAGACATAGCCTAAATGCAGAATTAACACCAGCATGAAAGGCGGCATTGCAGTCCTCATCAATCCAGACTGTCAGAACGTGATGCTAGAGACTCCACTTATGTAAATCAAGTCCTGACCTGATTCTAAACTGAAGTGAAGTCGAGCGAGACTCCTTCGTGCTGGAGAAGGCATATTGAATGGAGGCTAGTTCTACACCATTGTCATAGCAATTATACAACACGGCACATGTTCTGCTGTTGTGTAAATGGCACCAACAGTGGGTCGTGTACAGATTCTGTGAACTTCTTGGTAAATTCAAGTGTAGTCATATGTTCCCAGCTGATGGTAATACTGGACGACTTGATCTCAGAGTGAAACCTAGTTTCACAGGTCAGAAGACTAATGTGTGCAGTTGGTTACCATGGTGGTTAGTCACTGAACATATTTACAGTGTTCTTTACCAAAAGAACAAGAGAAATAATGAGTTCAGAAAGATCCTAACAAACAGCAAGCAAAGTCTCAGTTTGTTTCTTAGAAATATCCTTCACAGATTATCTATCCCAGTTGTGTTCCTTCTATATTAACTTTATTTTCTTATCTAACGAACTTTTACCAGGTTTAAGAAGTCTTTCTCATACTAATGATCTAAACTACTTCAGATGATAGTTGGAGGGCTTCTACACTATTCTCACTTGAAGCCTTTTGGACTTCACAAACTATAAACCCTTCTGCTAGGGTGAAATGATCTCCTAAACTAGGACAAAAATGACCAATTCTCCTGATAGGAAGGAACTGAAACCATGTTCTTCCGAAATGAACACCAAATAAATTAGAGGGATCTGGTCGTTTGCTTTTTTTCTGTCTGTCATAAACTTAGCATCATAAATTCTTCAATGAACAGGAAAGGACTAGTCACTTTATTGGGAGTTTTCTACAGACCATCCAATAGCAACACAGACACTGAGGACAAGATTGGGAGGCAGATTTTGGAAAGTTGCAGAAGTAACAGGGTTGTTGCCATGGGTGACTTTAACTTCCCTAATATTGATTGGAACCTCCTTAGTTCAAATAGTTTGTATGGAACAATTTTTGTTAGTTGTGTCTAGGGAAGATTCCTGACTCAATATGTAGACAGGCAGAGTCGAGGAGAGGCCATATTGGATTTGATGCTTGGCAACAAACCAGGTCAGTTGTTCTCAGTGGGAGAACATTTCGATGAGAGTGATCGCAACTCCCTTAACTTTACTATAGTCATTGAAAGGGTCAGCAGCAGACGGTATGTGAAAGTATTTAATTGCAGGAGGGGGGTTTACAACTGGGGCACATAAATTGGGAACAGATATTCTCAGGAAAATGCATGACAAATGTGGAGGCTGTTGAGGGATCACTTGCTGATAGTATTGGATGGGTTTGTCCCACTGAGGCAAGGAAGGGATGGTAGGGTGAAGGAATAGAACATAGAACATAGAAGAATACAGCGCAGTACAGGCCCTTTGGCCCTCGATGTTGCACCGATCCAAGCCCACCTAACCTATACTAACCCACTATCCTCCATATACCTATCCAATGCCCGCTTAAATGCCCATAAAGAGGGAGAGTCCACCACTGCTACTGGCAGGGCATTCCATGAACTTACGACTCGCTGAGTGAAGAACCTACCCCTAACTTCAGTCCTATATCTACCCCCCCTTAATTTAAAGCTATGCCCCCTTGTAATACCCGACTCCATACGCGGGAAAAGGTTCAAACTGTCAACCCTATCTAACCCCCTAATCATCTTGTACACCTCAATCAAGTCACCCCTAAACCTTCTTTTCTCTAATGAAAACAGTTAATCTTGGGTGACAAGGGATGTGGAACATCTAGTCAAGAGGAAGAAGGAAGCTTACTTAAGGTTGAGGAGGCAAAGGTCAAACAAGGCTCTAGAGGGTTACAAAGTAGCCAGGAAGAAACTGAAGAATGGACTTAAAAGCTAGAAAGTGCATGAAAAAGCTTTAGCAGGTAGGATTAAGGAAAACCTAAGGCATTCTACATTTAAGGAAGGAACAAGAGGATAGTCAGAGTGAGGATAGGGCTGATCAGGGATAGGGGAGGTAGCTTGTGCCTGGAGTCAGGTGATGGTAAGGGAGGTCCTAAATGAATACTTTGCTTCAGTATTCACTACTGAGAGGGACCTTGACATTTGAGAGGATAGTGTGAAACAGACTGATATGATCTAACAGGTTGATGTTAAGGATGTGCTGAAAATTTTGAAAAACATAAGGATGGCTAAGTCCCCTGGGCCAGACGGGATATACCCAAGGTTATTCAGGAAGCAAGAGAAGAGATTGCTGCACCTTTGGCGATGATCTTTGTGTCCTCACTGCCCACTGGAGTCGTGCCAGATGATTGGAGGGTGGCAAACATTATTCCCGTGTTCAAGGAAAGGAATAAGGATAATCCTGGGAATTACAGACCAGTCAGTCTTACGTCTGTGATTGGAAAATTATTGGAGAGGATTCTGGGAGACAGGATTTATGATTATTTGGAAAACGATAGTTTGATTAGAGATAGTCAGCATGGCTTTGAGAGGGGCAACTCCTGCCTCACAAACCTTATTCAAATCTTTGAGGACATGACGAAACATGTTGATGAAGGTAGAGCAGTGGATGGGGTGTACATGGATTTTGGCAAGGCTTTTGATAAGGTTCCCCATAGTAAGCTCATTCAGAAAGTAAGGAGGCATGGGATACAGGGAAATTTGGCTGTCTGAATACAGAATTGGCTGACCCATTGAAGATAAAGTGCGGTGGTAGATGGAAAGTATTCAACCTGGAGCTCAGTGACCAGTGGTGTTCCGCAGGGATCAGTTCTGGGACCTCTGCTCTTTGTGACTTTTATAAATGACTTGGATGAGGAAGTGGAAGGATGGGTTAGTAAGTTGCTGATGACATGAAGGTTGGTGGACTGGTGGGTAATGTGGAGGGCTGTTGGAGGTTGCAACAGGACATTGACAGGATGCAGATCTGGGCTGATAAGTGGGCTGAAAAATTGTGAAGTAATTCATTTTGGAAGGTTGAATTTGAATGCAGAATACACAGTTAAAGGTAGGATTCTTGGCAGTGTAGAGGAACAGAGGTCCATGAGGGGTCCATGTCCATAGATCACTCAAAGTTGCCACCCAAGTTGATAGGGTTGTAAAGGAGGCCTCTGGTGTGTTGGCTTTGATTAGCGGGGGGGTTGAATTTAAGAGATGTGAGGTTATACTGCAGCTCTGTAGAGAGTCCTGGTTAGACCACACTTGGAATATGTGTTCAGTTCTGGTCAATTCATTATAGGAAGGATGTGGAAGCTTTCAAGAGGGTGTGGAGGAGATTTACCAGAATGCTGCCTGAAATGGAGGGCATGTCTTATGAAGAAAGGTTGAGGGAACTAAGCAGAGAGAGAGGTGACATGATAGAGATGAACAAGTTGACGAGAGTGAATAGTCAGAAGTTTTCCCAGGGCAGGAATGGCATTCACGAGGGGGGCGTAATTTTAAGGTGATTGGAGGAAGGTTTAGGGGACATGTCAGAGGTAGGTTCTTTACACAGAGAGCGGTGGGTGTGTGGAACACACTGCCAGCAGTAGTAATAGAGTCAGATACATTCGGGACATTTAAGCGACTCTTGGATAGGCACATGGATGATAGTAAAATGAAAGGTATGTAGGTTAGTTTAATCTTAGAGTAGGAAAAAAGGTCAGCACAACATCGAGGGCTGAAGGGCCTGTAATGTTCTACGTTCTATGTTAACACTGCAAGTATCTGGTTAGGTATTTACTAAGTCAGTTGTTTGAAAATGATACATTTTCGGTACTTTTCCAAATGACTGTGACCTCAAACTAAAACTACTTTCACAGAATGGAAATCAAATCCATCGGCCTCTACTTTAAAAATCCAAATTCCCAATAATAATAAATTTGTTTTGGCCTTAAATCATAATAGTAATATCAGAGTCTCAATGCCCTGTGTTAGAAAAGTATTTCTGAAGTCTTTCAAGGAGGAGTTTCATAAAAGTAGAGTTCTTAATACTGTTCAAGAACATTATAAGCATGAAAGTAAAGCCCTTCAGTGACATCAAAAGAGGTGGCAGAGTAATAACAGAATGAAGTAGTTAACATTAGGTAGGAAATTAGAGTTAAGATAGAAGGACACTTAAGGGGAGCCCTAGTGGTAACATTGCTGAACGATTAACCCAGACCCACATAATATTCTGGGGACCCGGGTTCAAATCCTGTCTTGGTGGTATGATGGAATGATGGAATTGAATTCAATAAAAAATTCTGGAATGAAGAGTCCACTGATGATCATGAATCCATTGTCCATTGTTCAGTAATGTGGTTCAGGGAAAGAAACAATTATCCTTACCTGGTCTGGCCTACATATGACTCCAGATTCAGCAGTGTGGTTGACTCTTAACTGCCCTCCAATCAATGAAGGATGGGCAATAAATGCTGACCCAGCCAGCGATGACCTCATCCCATGAACAAATAAAAACCACTTCACTGGGATTGAATATCAGCAAAGGCTTTTTCTGGGAAGCAGACTGAAACCTTGTTTTGCCGTTCATGTTAAACCTAGTGTTCATTAAATTAGTTGATTTACAAAGAAACTTACCTAAAGTAACTACTTCATACAGAAAGATCCCAAATGACCACCTGTGAATAAAAACAAAAGGTTGAATATAGAAGCAAGGTCACCCTAAAAGTATTAATTCCTATTTAGGCAAGTGTTCAACGGCACAACCAATTGATAATTCCTCGTGATATTTCCCAATCTTTGTTTTCAAACAAAATGGGCTGTAGTTAATGAGACAATGTTTGGAATTTTAATCACAGACACTTAACATCGTAACATGTCACTGGGGTGCGTTTGACCATTTTCCATTGAGCGATGCATTTTATAGTTTAGGTATGCATCATGAATTAATCCACAAACAACAAGGTAAAGAGAGGTGTAGGTGTAGTGGTTGTATCAAGGGATTGGTAATGCAGAAATCCAGGCCAATGCTTTGGGGTCAAAGATTCAACTCTCACCAGAGCAGCCACTGAAGTATAAACATTGGTAAGTTAACTAATCCTGAGTTGAAAGCTCATCTCAGTTATGGTACTCATGACAATTATCATTGATTGTTGCAAAATCCATCTGCTTTAAAGAAGGAAATGTTCTATATGCGAATCTAGATCCACATGCATGAACCACAAAATCAGTATGCAGGTATAACAAGTAATAAGCAATGCAAATGAAATTGTAGTGTTTATTGTAAGTGTAGTTATTGCTGAAGGAAGAGAGTATTAAAAAGTAGGGAAGTGTTGCTGCAACTGTACAATGCATTAATGAAACCGCACGTGGAATATTGCATACAACTTTGGTTCTCACACTTGAGGAACAATGTAGTTGGAAGCAGTTCAGAGGAGGTTCATTAGATTGATTCCAGAGAGGAGTGGTTCACCTTATGAAGCGAAATTGAACAGTTCAGGCCGACACTCTCTGGAGTTAGGAATGAGAGGAGATCTAATTGACAAAGTCAACAGGTAAAGGCTGTTTCCTCATGTGAGGCAATCTAGAATGAGAGATCATAGTTTCAGAATAAGGGGTCACAGATTGAAAACGGAGAGGAGGAGAAATTACTTGTCTTAAAAGGTTTGTAAATCTGTGGGATTCACTCCCTCAGAGTGTGGTGGATGCTGAGACATTGAGTAAATTTAAGGCAAGAAACAGATTTTTCATTAGTAATGGGTTGAAGCGTTATGGAGAGTGGGCAAGCCGTGATCATATAAAATAGTGCAGCAGGGTTGAGGGACTCAATTTCGTATTCCATGTTCTTACATTATGTTCAAGCAAGTGGCTGATTGTAACTGCCTTCTGAAATCACCGAGCAAGCCTCTGTTAGGGATGGACATATCCATAAAAGAATAAATTAAAACACAGGAATAAGTAAGGAATGTTTTGGCAGGCAATTCAATATACCTCAGTGGTGTGTGGAATCTATAACTGATGCAGGAAGCCTAGTGATGGGAGATAAGGAAATAGCAGGAGAACTTAACAAGTACTTTGCGTCAGTCTTCACAGTGGAAGACATGAGTAATATCCCAAAAATTAAAGGGTGTCACGGGGCTGAGTTGAGTATGGTTGCCATTACGAAAGAGATAGTGCTAGAAAAGTTAAATGTTCTATATGCGAATCTAGATCCACATGCATGAACCACAAAATCAGTATGCAGGTATAACAAGTAATAAGCAATGCAAATGAAATTGTAGTGTTTATTGTAAGTGTAGTTATTGCTGAAGGAAGAGAGTATTAAAAAGTAGGGAAGTGTTGCTGCAACTGTACAATGCATTAATGAAACCGCACGTGGAATATTGCATACAACTTTGGTTCTCACACTTGAGGAACAATGTAGTTGGAAGCAGTTCAGAGGAGGTTCATTAGATTGATTCCAGAGAGGAGTGGTTCACCTCATGAAGCGAAATTGAACAGTTCAGGCCGACACTCTCTGGAGTTAGGAATGAGAGGAGATCTAATTGAGGTAGATAGGATGCTACAGAGTTTGACAAAGTCAACAGGGAAAGGCTGTTTCCTCATGTGAGGCAATCTAGAATGAGAGATCATAGTTTCAGAATAAGGGGTCACAGATTGAAAACGGAGAGGAGGAGAAATTACTTGTCTTAAAAGGTTTGTAAATCTGTGGGATTCACTCCCCCAGAGTGTGGTGGATGCTGAGACATTGAGTAAATTTAAGGCAAGAAACAGATTTTTCATTAGTAATGGGTTGAAGCGTTATGGAGAGTGGGCAAGCCGTGATCATATAAAATAGTGCAGCAGGGTTGAGGGACTCAATTTCGTATTCCATGTTCTTACATTATGTTCAAGCAAGTGGCTGATTGTAACTGCCTTCTGAAATCACCGAGCAAGCCTCTGTTAGGGATGGACATATCCATAAAAGAATAAATTAAAACACAGGAATAAGTAAGGAATGTTTTGGCAGGCAATTCAATATACCTCAGTGGTGTGTGGAATCTATAACATACCCATTTCCCACCCTGAGCCCACAGTACATCCCTCTGTGGCTCGGATCCAGTTTTTACATTAAGTTTTCCTGTACTCACGTGTCACTCTTTTCTGTGATTGGTCGCTTTATGACCCTTTCGGGTGCAAGCCATTTAATTGGAACCTGTGCTGCTCTGTGGGATGACAACGTTCCAGTTTTGTAAACATCAAAGGCCAGGCTCAGACCAGCGAGTTTAACAGTTAAATCCTCATGGATCAAAATATTCCGGGCAGCAATATCCCCATGGATTACTTTATGCTTTGTGGTCAGATAATCCTATTCCAAATGGATAGACAGACTCAATAGTGTTTTGGACGCACAGCATTCAAATAGATTTCAATGAGAATGTTAACTGCAGTTCTGCTAAAAAAAACTGAACAGCTAATCTACAGATAACACCAGGATTTTCATTCTCTCTCATTGACCAGCTTCTTCCAGTTATTTCATCAAACATTATAGCTATCCCAAGCAAGCTACGAAGGGAGGCTTTTCCCCAGACACCAAACTAACCAACTCATTCTGAAACCAATTTAAGCTATAATAGTGATTTATAAATTACCAGTTCTATTCATTCTATCAATCCAACTCAGTTATAAATGCTGAATAGCTCTATATAAACAGCAGAGCTTTGAATAGGATTTTTTTGTGGAAGGCAGAAATAAGGCAAACTTCACAGTAGATAATGCTTCTTTCCAGTTCTCTTCCCTACACCACCACCCATACCCCCCTCCCCAACATAAAAAAAGAAACACATCCTTTATAAACTGACTGACAGGGGCCAGCCTAATGCAACTGGGAAGAGAGGCTGCACTTTGGACAGCTTAAGTTTAAATTGATCAAAGTCTTAACAGGTGTCAGACGCCTTATGTCCTCTTAATAAACCAACCCCACACAGTGTCCAGAAAAAAAAATTGTATTAACTCTCAGGGAACACAATTACACTCCCAAAGTGATTTTAATTTACATTTGTTTTTGAGATATTTGCCTGTTGACACTAAAGCAGAACAAATGTTTGGATAGGTCAGTCATTCTTCCCACATGACAATGAGAATCAGACAACTCCTGAATGAAGGGGGAATCTATTCCCCTTGTTCAGAATTGTAAGGGATGAATCAGAACTTGGAAACAGTCGTGACATTGTTGTTTTTATCAACAGAGAGGAGCAGCCTTGCCAGAATTCCTTTAAAGTGTGGTAGAAACAGACGGTACACAAACTACACTACAGTTCTGATGACAGAACAATTGCTGCCTTCCCTCTCTGCAGATGTTGCTGACTTGCTGGATATTTCCAGCAATTGTTTTTTTATTTCACATTTGCAGCATTCAGCAATTCTTTTCTGTATTTGCTACTTTAAAGTGACATTAATTCTTGTCCTCTTTACCAAAAATACAATACACCTTAACTTTATTTCGGAATAACGGCCATGAACCCAAGAGAACTCAGTGCCTTTTTTTTTAAGATCAGGGAGGAGACAGTGGGGTCTGTAGATGCTGGAGACCAGAGTTGAGAGTACATTGCTAGAAAAGCACAGCAGGTCAGGCAGCAGAGGAGCAGGAAAATCGACGTTTTGGCAAAAGCTCTTCATCAGGAAAGGCTCCGGTCTGAAACGTCGATTTTCCAGTTCCTTGGATGCTGCCTGACCTGCTGTGCATTTTCCAGCAACACATTCTCAACCCCTTTTATCAACCTCACAGACCTAACTAGGGACTTTTATATTAAAAAAAGGGTTTTGACGACTTGTGTCAAACCTTTGGATTCCTTGGGGACAATGACAGTTATTCAAACTTTAACCATAGCCAATGATTTTTGGCAAACACATATCATTTCCATTTGTGAATTGAAGTGTGTTCTGGTTTTGCTAGAAAGCAAACACAGAAAAATGAGCCACTCAATTTTCAGTGACAGAAATTCTTAAAATATCAAAAAAGTCAATAATCACAAATTGCATTCCAGCATGGAGAGAGAAAAAAATTCAAGCCATAGTGCAACATTTATTCCTGGTGTAATTGTATATTTACTACAAAACTCCAAACACACTAACAATCTTCCATCCACGGCCTCCATTTAAATGGCCCATTGCTGCAGAAAGCTGCCATCATTTAGCAAAGACCTGTCACACCGCGGTAATACTCCCCTACAACCACTTCCGCCAGACAGAAGATATAGAAGCTTGCGCACACACACACACACACACACACCATCAGGTTCAAGAACAGCTTCTTCCCTGTCATTATTAAACTAAATAATGCACTTTAAATAATGTTGATCTTGCCTCATGCACACCCTATGCAATGTAACTCGTATGCCTCTGTCTAGATGTTTTTCACTCAAATGTCGTTGCTTATACGATCTGCCTATAAACAAATCTTTTCAATTTACTTAGGTACACATGACAATAAATCAAATACTATAGGTGGAGGCTGGCAAAACCTAGACACACTCTCAGCAACATGTTTTCAATCATTATTGCTAGGTACATTCGGAGGATCAGTACAGACTGGGGTTAGGTTAGACTAGATTAGATTAGATTAGATTAGATTAGATTACTTACAGCGTGGAAACAGGCCCTTCAGCCCAACAAGTCCACCCAGACCCATTCCCCTACATTTACCCCTTCACTAACACTAACAATCTTCCATCTGCGGCCTCCATTTAAATGGCCCGTTGCCGCAGAAAGGCTGTCATCATTTAGCAAAGACCTGTCACACCACGGTAATACTCCCCTACAATTTAGCATGGCCAATTCACCTAACCTGCACATTTCTGGACTGTGGGAGGAAACCGGAGCAAACGCACACAGACACGGGAAGATTGTGCAAACTCCACACAGTCAGTCGCCTGAGGCAGGAACTGAACCCGGGTCTCTGGAGCTGCGAGGTAGCAGTGCTAACCACTGTGCCACCGTGCCACCCATTGATTAGGTGTTGGGCTAAACTTCAAAATACATCAATGGTGGGACGCTGAGCTCTCTTCTGCGTGTTTGAAACTAATTGTTGGAGTCTAGTGGGAGATCCTTCAGCCCATCATGATGTCTGCGCCAGCTTTTCAAATGGGCAGCTCACTTTGTGCCATTTTCCTGCCTTCTCCTGCATCCTGCACAATTCTGGTTTCAACAACAACAAAGAAAAATCCCTTTTGAAAGCTTCAACGCCAGTCTTCGGTCAAATTGATTCACACCATATGGTATCAAGAAACAGCTGGAGACACCGGATACTGCAAAGGCTATGGGGCTCATCATCATTCTGGCAACTGTGTTGAAGACTTGTTTCCAGAACTTGCCACACCTTCAGTCAAGCTCTTCCTGTACAGTTGCAACACTGGCATCTATCCAATAGTGTGGAAAATTGCCCAGGTATATCCTGTACATAAAACACAGGACAAATCTAACCCAGCCTATTACTGGCCCATCAGTCTACTCTTGAACAAAGTGACAGAAGGTGTGATCAACAGTGCTATCAAGCAGCACCTGCTCAGTAATACCCTGCTCAGTGACACCCAGTTTGGATCCTCCAGGGCCACTCAGCTGCTGACCTCATTACAGCCTTGTTTCAAACATGGAGAAAAGAGCTGAATTCCAGAGGGGAGCCAAGACTGACTGCTCTTGATATCTAGGCTGCATTTGACCAAGAATGGCATTAAGAAGCCTTATCTGAATGGAATTCAGCGGGAATCAAGGGGAATACTTTCTGCAAGTTGGAGGCATACTGGACACAAAAGAAGATGTTTGCAGTCATTAGAAGTCAGTCACCTCACCTCCAGGACATCTCTTCATCCTCACAAGTAGGAACAGTTTCTCCACAGTCATTGTGCTTATATCCCTCATGATATTGAGCACCATATTTCCTTAATCTTATTCGCAGATTCTCCAATATGTCTTTACAGATGATGTTCCTCATCAGTGGAACTAATGGCCTGATTTATTTTTCTTCCTTCTTTGCAAAATCATCATCTCCTTCATACAGCATGATAGCCAAAAACAGACCAGCAGAGGCTGAAACTGTTCCCTCTAGGTGGTTCAACATACCTCATGGCTCTTGTACATCATGACCCTATTAACAGAGAATATAATATCCATGTTTTGTTAACACCTTTCTCCGCTGGTCTGGCCACCTTTACTTATTTATACACACCAAGGTCTGCTCTTGCAACCTTTATATATAAAATATTGGGAAAGCCAAGTAGAATTGTACCATTATCGCCCATTCCATAGAATCCCTACAGCAGGCCATTCAATCCATCAAGTCTACACTGCCCTTCCAAAAAAATATCCCACCCAGACCCACCCGTTCCCTATATTTTCCATGGCCAATCCACCTAATCTGCATATCTTTGGACTGCCAACATTTCAATGACCTTCCAAAGATCTGCATTATCTTTCTCATTTATAATGCCTGCAAGTTCTGTATGATCCACAAACTTCAAAACTGTACCCTGTACACTTTGTAGATTAACACAGATCAGGAAAAGCAAGTGGCCCAACGCTGTTTGGTGGGGAATTCCACGCCTGCATTAACATGTCAAACAGTCAATTTCATGCTCTTGTTGCCACTGTCCCATGTTGTTCCATAAGCTACAACTTCTCATGTCTGTTGTGTAGCACTGTTAAATGCCTTTTTAAAATCCGGGTACACCACATCAACCACATTGCCCTCATCAGAACCTCAAAAAGCTCTAGCAAATTATTTCAACAGAACTTTTCCTTAAATTCATTTTAGGTTTTCTCAAATAATGCTTTTTTTGATAAAAGTTTAGCATGTTGACAGCTTTTGAGAATTTTCTCCTCTATTAGGATTAAACTGACTGATCTGTAATTTCAGGGTTTACATTCACACCCTTTTTTAAATATTAGGTTAATAGCAAGTTTTCAGAAGATTTGTAGCTCAGGTTGAGGTTCCACATGTTGGTTTGCTCGCTGAGCTGGTTTGTTCTCAGATGTTTTGTCACCATCGTAGGTAACATCATCAGTGAGCCTCGGGATGTTTCTTCTGGCGGCTCATAGATGATGTTACCTAGTATGGTAACAAAATGTCTGAAAATGAACCTTCCAGCTCAGCGAGCAAACCTACGTCCTTAATAGGGTAATGTTTGCATCTTCAGCACCTTCCCAATTGCCAGGAAGAATGAACAGTTATAGCCATTGAATTGAAAATTGCAGAGGCAATCAGGATCTTTGGATGCGTCTCTTCCAGTCCTGGTGGCTGATCGACTTTAAATTCAGATAACCTGTCCATCACTTATTCCACATGAAGTACAATCCCTTCCAGTGATCACATTTTCTCCTCTTCATTGCCTCGGCAACACACAGTCTTCTTTCATAAGGACAAATCAAAACTATTCATTTAAAGCTTCAATTGCACCCCTTATCTGTGTGGTTTCTATCGGACCTAAAGACGACATTGGGAGTTTCTTTTGCATTGGTTGCTAGTCTTTTCTCACACTTCCTCTCTGCCATTTTTGCTTATATTATCACATGCATGCTGGAATCTTTGATATTTAGCCTGGTTCCCAATTGTACATTTTACACAACCTCTGTCATAAGCAGATGTTTCCTAATTTATCTAGTTTAGTTTCTTTTGTCATCTGGGTTACTATTTCCTGACCTTTCCCTTTTAAGGTGGTATAGCTTGACTGCACCTGAACACACTTTTCATTTAATGTAGTAGTTCAGCTACTATTTTTCCTGTCAAACTTCAACATTATGTATTCGATTCAAATCCACTGTTACCTCATTGAGGATGATTTTTCCCTCAATTATTCAATCCTACTCTAAGATTGTTCCTTGCTTTCTTCCATTAACAGTGCAAACTTTGTGATACAATGATCATGCTCCTTGAATGCTCCCCAGCTGACAGTTAGAACCATAGAATCCCTACAGTGTGGAAGCAGGCTCAAATAATTCAATAAGGTTTGTGAGGCACGTCTTGCCCTTCACAAAACCATGCTGACTATCCTTGATCACATTATTCCTATCCAGATGTTCATAAATCCTATCCCTTACAATTCTCTCTAAGACTTTGCCCACAACAGAAGTGAGACTCACCGGCCTATAGTTGCTAGGGTTATCCCTACTCCCCTTTTTGAACAAGGGAACCACATTTGCTATCCTCCAGTCTTCTGGGACTACTCCTGTAGACAAAGAGGACATAAAAATCAAGGCCAATGGCTCTGCAATCTCCTCCCTTGCTTCCCAGAGAATCCTAGGATAAATGCCATCAGGCCCAGGGGACTTATCTATTTTCACCTTTTCCAGGATTTCCAACACCTCTTCTCTACATACCTCAAAGCCATCCATTCTACTTATTTGTGACTCAGCATGTTTCCTAATTTATCTAGTTTATTTTCTTTTGTCATCTGGGTTACTATTTCCTGACCTTTCCCTTTTAAGGTGGTATAGCTTGACTGCGCCTGAACACACTTTTCATTTAATGTAGTAGTTCAGCTACTATTTTTCCTGTCAAACTTCAACATTATGTATTCGATTCAAATCCACTGTTACCTCATTGAGGATGATTTTTCCCTCAATTATTCAATCCTACTCTAAGATTGTTCCTTGCTTTCTTCCATTAACAGTGCAAACTTTGTGATACAATGATCATGCTCCTTGAATGCTCCCCAGCTGACAGTTAGAACCATAGAATCCCTACAGTGTGGAAGCAGGCCATTCAGTCCATCAGGTTCACACCAACTCTCCAAACAGCATCCCACCTAGACCCACCCTATCCCAGTAATCCTGTATCTCCAAGGGCTACTCCACCTAATCTGCACATCCGTGAATACCACAGGCTAATTTAGCATGGCCAATCCATTTAACCCTGCATATCTTTGGACTGTGCAAGGAACTGGAGTACCAGCAAGAAACCAACGCAGACAGTCACCCAAGGGTGGAACTGAAGCTGGGTCCCTGGTACTGTGAGGCAGAAGTGCTAACCACTGAGCTGCCCAAATCTATCTGGTCCACCTCTTTCACAAGAAAGTAGTCTAGCAGGGCCCCACATTCTCACAGGAGTGGTAGAAAGATTTCCAGAACATCAAGAACTCATTCCATCCTATTCCCACCCCTCTATCTTAATTATTTGAATATATACTGGGATAATAAAGTCTCCCAAAATAACTATAATTTTTGCATCTATCTCTAATGACCTCAGATTTGATCCAGTTCTAGAGGTTACCTAGCCTTCACCTCATCTTTCACCCCTTCCTTCACCTATTCCTCTCTCTCACCTTCAGCTTTCTCCTCAATGTCTTGATACCGCACACTGCTCACATGCATCTTCACCCCTACAACTCACCTGGTATCCACTATAAACAGAAGTTGTGAGGCCTGTAGCATTTGAAAGTTTTGGAAAAACTCAAACATTGCTTGAAGGTAACTTAAAAACCCTAATCTTATTTGAAAGAGACAAATCTGTCAAAATAAACATGCTCACAGTCTGTATTCAACTTAAAGGAAAAAGTGAAAACAATGAGGACATTCCACACAATCATACCAAGATTGAAAAGTGGCTAGCCCTTGAATATTAAGCAATGCAAAAATTGCACTTTATCCGATGGATAATCTACTCTAATGGATTTGATTGTGCTTCCACTTTTACAATGCTGGCATTTCCCTGAACAGCTTGTTGGAAGTGACAAGCCAGCAAACATTTACTTTCTCAAGTCAAATCCCGATGTTCACTCACTGTTGTAAAAGTCTATTTAACCTAAACTACAGCATTTCATAATAACTCAAAGTATGGAGTAGACAATGATAATCTATGTTTCTTTTAAAATAAAACTCATTTTTTCATAGGGGTCCCATTTCCAAACCATGGTTTCCAATGTGTTTTTGTGGGGTCAACATCACCTGACAAAGTGTGCCCTCCAAAATAGTGGAAGGCCCAAATCTGAAGTGCCCACTTCTGCCATGGTGCCAATAACATCACATGGGCTTTAAACGTACCCCCAATCACATGCTGATGGAACTTGGCAAGACAGGAATGATTGATCTGGGTAAGAATCCTGAGATCGAGTTCTGGCTGCCAATTTTTAAACCTCACTGATGGGAATATCCAGGCTAGAAACTTTATTATTAAGCTGCAAGAACAAACAGCAACTCTTCTCAAGACTAATTATATCTCAGCATAGGAAGACTTTGGGTGTGTGGTAATATATAAATGGATAGCACCTTTTCAATCGGTGGAGATAGTGCTGCTTTGAGCCTACATGTTCAGAAACCCTGTCGATATCTAAAATAAGGAGGTTTTTAAAATCCCTTTTTCAATCAATATTCAGTCCCATTGACAAATACTCCCTTGTTCAAATGTGTCATCACTGTAAGCCTTTAGGTGGCGCTAAGTCACAGTAAAAGGTCACACTATTCAATGTGAACATCAAGTCTTCCCAGCAGAAAAATAGGAAATGAGAGGCACAACTCAATAGTTTAGGATGTGCAGGTTAGGTGAGGCAGCCATGGTAAAAACCCCATGTGGGTCACAAGAATGGGTTTGGGGGTTGGATCTGGGTAGGATGCTTTTCAGAGGGTCAGTGCTGACCCAATAGGCTGAATTGTCTCTTTCTGCACTTTAGGGATTAGATTAGATTCCCTACAGTGTGGAAACAGGCCCTTCGGCCCAACAAGTGCACACCAACCCTCCGAAGAGAAACTCACCCAGACCCATTCCCTACATTTATCCCTGACTAATGCACCTAACACAATGGGCAGTTTAGCATGGCCAATTCACCTAACTTGCACATCTTTGGACTGTGGGAGGAAACTGGAGCATCCGGAGGAAACCCATGGAGAATGTGCAAACTCCACACAGACAGTCACCTGAGGGTGGAATCGAACCCAGGTCACTGGCGCTGTGAGTGCCTCACAGCGCCATTATAATAATATAATTATAATTCTCAAATCATTTACAGCCAATATGTTAAAAAGCAGAATATTGTTTTGTGAACCTTCAACTTCTGGTTTAGGATTCAAATGATAGTCTAAAGTCCCCTAGACGCCTGTGAATGGACACTACTGGCTTGGGACAGACATTTATATTAGACTTGCCAACAAATATTTTTACTGTGAAAGTGACTTTTCATGTTCTAGTATGTAAAATTATAGAAGCATAGTAGAACACAGCCTTTTGTTAAGGTTTATCCTTCACATGTGGGCAATATTGACTGGGCTCGTATTTATTGCCTTTCCATAATGCCCTGAAGATGGCAGTGATGAGCTGCCTTCTTGATGTCCATCTGGTGTAGATGCACCCACAGCATTGTTAGGGAGGGAGTTCCAGAAATTTGATCAAGAATCTGAAAATGCTAGCACTGTCTCTTGGAGAGAAAAGGCTTCGCTTAAACCCATGTTAGCTTTTTTTTGGTCCACAACCTTGCAAGTTCTCAACTTGTGACAATACTATTGCTTTTTTAGGTGTATTTTCTCCTGGTTTTCTTTTTATGAAGAGAGGTTGAGACAGTGGTATGTTCCAGGCTAATAAAATAAACTTGAGGAGTTTTTAGGTTATTTTTAAGCAAAATATTGGAACAATAGAAGCACGAATGGGTGGAGTCAGGCTCCCACAGAACCAGGCTTTTAATTTTGTTTTCAGCAGTTGTTGGGGCTTTGGAAAGTGGAAGCTGCTACATCCGTTCCAGCTAAAAGCTTGGGTTCTCTTTCTGCTGCCAGAATTAGATGTGAAACAATCTGTTTTACTGACTTTATCTTTACCAAGGCTATATTTATGGGATGTTACTATATTGGAACAGTTGCTGTTTAGTGGTTAAATAATCCATTATTCTGTTAAGTTTTCCAATAAAGTTATATCAATTCTTTTGTTTGTATTCTTACCCAGCAGTGTGTTTTGGTTAAAGCCAAACAGTGTGACCAATCGATATCTGGAAGACAGCACTTTACACTTGCCTTTAAATAAAAAGATAAAAGTCAGGGTCTAGCCTATCTCCTTGCTGGGTGTTTGAATTGGTCTATGCAAGGTTTGTGAAGATTTGTAGCTCAGGTTGAGGTTTAGGGTGTAGGTTTGCTCGCTGAGCTGTAGGTTTGATATCCAAACGTTTCATTACCTGGCTAGGTAACATCATCAGCGGCGACCTCCAAGTGAAGCGAAGCTGTTGTCTCCTGCTTTCTATTTATATCTTTCTCCTGGATGGGGTTCCTGGGGTTTGTGGTGATGTCATTTCCTGTTCGTTTTCTGAGGGGTTGATAGATGGCATCTAGATCTATGTGTTTGCTTATGGCGTTGTGGCTGGAGTGCCAGGCCTTTAGGAATTCTCTGGCATTACTTTGCTTAGCCTGTCCCAGGATAGATGTGTTGTCCCAGTCGAAATGGTGGTTTTATTTCCTCCGTGTGTAGGGCTACGAGGGAGAAGGGGTCGTGTCTTTTTGTGGCTAGCTGGTGTTTGTATATCCTGGTGGCTAACTTTCTTCCTGTTTGTCCCACATAGTGTTTGTGGCAGTCCTTGCATGGAATTTTGTAGATGACGTTGGTTTTGACCATGGGTTGTACTGGGTCTTTTAAGTTTGTTAGTTTTTGTTTGAGAGTGTTGGTGGGTTTGTGTGCTACTAGTATTCGGAGGGGTCTTCATAGTCTGGCTGTCATTTTTGAAACTTCTTTGATGTATAGTAAGGTGATTAGGGTTTCTGGCTGTGTTTGGCAGCCTGGCACTCCAACCACAATGCCATAAACAAACACACAGATCTATATACCATCTATCAACCCCTCAGAAAACGAACAGGAAATGACATCACCACAAAACCCCAGGAAACCCATCCAGGACAAACATATAAATAGAAAGCAGGAGACAATAGCTTCACTTCACTTGGAGGTCACCACTGATGATGTTACCTAACCAGATATCAAACCTACAGCTCAGCGAGCAAACCTATTCCCTAAATTGGTCTATAACAAACTACAAGGGGCTGTCCAATACCTTTTCCATGTGCTCTATAGAATCAGCTTCAGCATTTCTTCAGGTAGCTCCCAGTGAAGACATATCTCAGCCCGCTGCTAAATCTTCTCGAATAGATTCAGAATCTATGATTTTTTTTATTATGCCTCACCCAGGAAAAGAAAAATGATTTATTTTAATGTCCTTTGTGCAACCACTAGGCATCTCAAAGACCTTTACAACCAACGTTTTAGGTTGCAGTTACTGTTATAGAATCATAGAGATGTACTGCACAGAAACAGACCCATCCAGGCTGACCAGATATCTCAACCCAATCTAGTCCCACCTGCCAGCACCTGGCCCATGTCCCTCCAAACCCTTCCTATTCATATACCCATCCAAATGCCTTTTAAATGTTGCAATTGTACCAGCCTCCACATCCTCTGGCAGCTCATTCCATACACGTACCACCGGCTGCATGAAAAAGTTGCCTCTTTAGGTCTCTTTTATATCTTTCTCCTCTCACCCTAAACTTAGTCCTCTAGTTCTGGACTCCCCGATCCCAGGGAAAAGACTTTGCCTATTTATCCTGTGTATGTCCCTCATGATTTTGTAAACCTCTAAAAGGTCACCCCTCAGCCTCTGACGCTCCAGGAAAAACATCCCTAGCCTACTCAGCCTCTCCCTATAGCTCAAATCCTCCAACCCTGGCAACATCCTTGGAAATGTTTTCTGAACCCTTTCAAGTTTCACAACATATTTCCAATAGGAAGACGACTAGAATTGCACGCAATATTCCAACAGTGGCCTAACCAATGTCCTGTACAGCCGCAACATGACCTCTCAACTACTGTACTCAATACTCTGACCAATAAAAGGAAAACATACCAAACGCCGCCTTCACTATCCTATCTACCTGCAACTCCACTTTCAAGGAGCTATGAACCTACACTCCAAGGTCTCTCTTCAGCAACACTCCCTAGGACCTTATCATTAGGTGTACTGTTATACTGTAATAATAAGGAAACTGTTATATAAGGAGAGGCAGCAGCCAATTTACACACAGCAAACCCACATAAGTAACCATGTAATAACGACCAGATAATCTGTTTGCTGTGATGTGGATCGAAGGGTAAATATTAATCTGAACGCTGGGAAGCAAGTTCCCTTCTCCTTTGAATCCAGAGGATCTTCTACATTCAACTAACGGGAGCAGATGATTTCAGTTTAACACCTCGTCCAAAGCACACCATCTCCGGTAGTGCAGCAATGCCTTAGTACTGCACAGATATATCGGTCTTGTCTTTAAACTTGGCTCAGTGATTAGCACTGCTGCCTCACAGCACCAGGTACCTGGGTTCAATTCTAGCCTCTGGCAACTATCCATGTGGAGTTTACACATTCTCCTTGTGTCTGTGGGTTTCCTCCAGGTGCTCTGGCTTTCTCCCACAGTTCAAAGATGTGCAGGTTAGGTAGATTGGCCATGTTAAATCGTGTACAGTGTCCAGGGATGTGTAGGTTAGGTGGACTAACCATTGGAAATGCAATGTTACATGGAGAGGATAGGGGAGTGATTTTGGGTGGGATGCTCTTCAGAAGGTCAGTGTGGACTTGTTGGGGAAATGGCCTGTTTCCACACTCTAGGAATTTCATGATTCTAGATTCAAACAGAGTGCATTAACTACTTAACCACAGCTGACAATTGCTGGGAAGCAATTATTTCCACCCCACCCCCTGCCTCAGGAACATGAAAACCTCTATTCCATCCAACAGCTAACCTTCCCTAATTTAAGAAAAACAAACTCTCCCAATTTCTCTCCCAACTCTGGGGAAACCACCTCGACAGTCTTTCTAAGGTGTTCACGTCTTTGCTGTGGTACTCAGAATCATAAAATTATCCCTGTGTAAAAGGAAGCCATTCAGCCCATTGTGCCAGCACTACCTATATTAAGAACTGCCCAAAATTCTCAAATTCTCCAATCTTATGAAAAAAGAAACAGAACAGCACAAAGAAGCAAATATAAATTATTTCAATGCAGTGTGGTACATCTTGACAAATCAGTCAGTTCCGTCACTTGGGTTACGTATTGGCACTTGAATCTATGTTTGGTGAGAAATCTATCACCTCCACTAATATCTCAGAGTTAGATGATTGACCTGAAACGTTATCTCTTGTTCTTTCTTCACTGAATATTACCAACCTTTAGTGCTTTTATTTCAGATTTCCAGTAGCCAAAATAAAGCTTCCTCCGAAGTTACAATTCGTTAACTTGTCCCAATGTCAATTTGTGTGAAAATGTTTTACTTGAGTAAGGCTGTAGTTTTCCAGAATTAACGAGGGGCTATTTGTGCAACTTTTGGAAAGTTCTGTTGTAGTGAGATGATCTAGAGGAAACTTGCCCAAAACTGCTTGAATGTCACATCTTTTATATCTTTAATAGTGATTCACTACAGTATCTGCCTAGCTTCAATAATGAAAATAGAGGCTAAATATGCATCATAGATCTGACCATCATCTCTGGTGCACCCAAGTTAAAGCAGTATTTCCAGCATAAACTTACCAATCCACACGCTACTTGCTTTGCAATGCTGTACATACTTTTCTCTGTGAGATTCAGCACTACTTCCCCAGATTCAGCTGCAGTCTATTGAGACATAAAGAACAGGTATTAGGATAACAAACTGACTATTCCAGGTAAACTCAACGGATGCAAACATCGAATCCCAACACTATACAACAAATTGCAGCCTTATTCCATCACTGGAAAACAAAAGGTGCAAAGAATTAGATTTAATGTTATTGTCCAGTGTACAGAAGTACACGAGAATGGGGAAAAAAGTGTAAATATTGTCATTCTCAAAACACCATCCTTGGCTCCTAGGTTCAAAATCAAGTCTGGATTAGAACAGACCATTCATTGTGGAATCTTAATGTCTATTATTTTGACTATCTTGTCTTGAAGTTCAATGGGACCTTATCATTGACCAGAGATCAAACCAGACCAGCTACTTAAAATACTGTAATAACAAGAGCAGGGAAGAGGCTGAGAAACTCATCTCCTGTCTTCAATAAGCTTGTCCCAATCTACAAAGCTCACAGCAGGTGTGTGATGGACTTGTTGGAGCTGCAGGTATCAGTCACAGCATAGTAGTATTCACAACAGACAGTCCACTTTACCAGCACTGCAACCACCACCTCAAAACATTCATTCCCTCCTCTCCTAATGCACTCTGGTAGCAGCATCTACCGTCCACAAAATGAACCATAACAACTCACCAAGACTCCTCAAAGTTTCTTCAAAACTCACGACCTCTACCATCCACAGTCAGCAGATACATGGGAACACCACCTCCTGCAAGTTCCTCTCTGGAATATCTCAGGAAGCCTGACTGGAAAGGAAACTCATTTATTGTTGAACATCAAAATAGAGCCCCTTCTTGTGACATATATGGGCTATTTACCATCCCAATACAGACTGTTCTGCAGACCCATCCCGGAATCTGTTTTATATTGGACTCCATATTCAATGACTTTTACAAGGAGATTCATTAGTTAATCCCCATGGGCCTTGTAAGAAAGTTATCACCCCCTCCAAACAACTCACCATCTGACTTGGAAATATATCACCATTCCTTCATTTACATGAAGTCAAAATCCTGAACCTTCTTCCCTATAGCATTGTGGGTAACCTTACACTCCAAAGGACTGCAATGTTCTCTTTTTGAGCTATGGTATGGGAACGGATTTGCCTTATTTGTAAACAAATATTCCTACACTGTTCCTTAATATGGTCAGAAGTCACAGGACACCAGGTAATAGTCCAACAGGTTTCTTTGAACTTACAAACTTTTGAAGTGCTGCTTCTTCAGGTGAAGGGAAGTGAGGTCACTTCACCTGTGAAAGCTTGTGATTTCAAATAAACCTGTTGGACTATAACCTGGTGTCCTGTGACTTCTGACTTTGTTGATTCCAGTTCAACATAGGCACCTCCACATCATTCCTTAATATGGTGTGTTTATCCTCAAAAGGGTGTGTCATCTCTTGCTATTTCACTGACCATACAACAGAGACCACCACTACAGTTGTTAAAGGATCTGTAACCAGGGGCAGAGATTTTGGCTTTGAAGAAGCAGGTTTAGAAAGGCGTTTTTTTTTTCCACCTAGAGGATGATGGATATCTGGAACTATCAGCCTGAAAGGGTGGATTGGGCAGATACCACCATAACAGTTAAGATTACCAATGGCAAACTAAATTCAACTTGAAGAAATGCAAGGTAATGCACTTGAACAGGACAAACAAGGCTAGGAAATACATGATGAACAGTTGGACCCTCAGAAGGACCAAGAATCAGAGGGACCTTGGTGTGAATGTCCATCAGTCCCTTAAGGTATCAGGACAAAATGGTTAGGGATGACATATGGAATACTTGCCTTTATGAGTTGAGGCACAGAGTTTATGAGCAGGGAGGTGTTGCTGGAGTTGTGTAAAGGTGTCGAGGAGGCCACATCTGGAGTGTTGCATGCAATTCTGGAACACACATTGCAGGAGGGGTGTGATTGCACTGGAGAGGGTGCAGAGGAGATTTCCCAGGATATTGCCAGGACTGGAGTGTTTCAGTTAAGGAGAGGGATTGGACAGACAGGGTTGCTTTTCTTAGTGCAGAGGAGTCTGAAGGGGGACATGACTGACTTGTATAAAGTTATGAAGGGCATAGATAGGGTAGGCAGGAAGATACTCCCATTGGTGGAGGGATCAATGACCAGGAGGATAGATTTAAGGGAAAGCTCCAGAGGTTTAGAGGAGATGTGTGGAAAAACCTTTTCACCCAGATGGGGGCTGGGAATCTGAATCTCACTCCCTGTGAGGATAATAGATTCAAAAACCTTCAGAACTCTTTAGAAATACTTAGATACACTGGCAGTGCTAAGGCATACAGACGATGGAAGAGTGCTGAAAAACAATAGTTAGGTGGCTGTTTTTGGTGGGTGTTGATATGAAGGGCCAATAGGGTCTTTTTTTAAAAAAAAGTGCTGTAGACCTGCATGACTATGACAAACTACTTGGAGTTGCATATGAAGTTCCACAATCTACAGGGCAAAGACTAAGGTCAACGTCTTATGCTGAATATCCAATTCTGTGGTATAAATGTCAATCATCTGAGGTTCCACAAAATGGCAGCTTGAGTTTAATCCAGAGAAATGTCACATGATACATTTATATCAGTGTATTTGGAGGAGGGGGTGTGTTTAAGAGAGATGGATAAGGCAAATTTTTCACACAAATTGGGGTGAGTGCCTAGAGGTGGTGGTGGAAGCAGACACAGTAGCAGCATTCAAGGAACGCCTGGATAAATACATGAATAGGAAAGGAGTAAAGATACAAATCCTGTAAGTGACGACAGCTTTAGGGCAAAATGTTTTGGTGCAGGCTTAGAGAGTCAAAAAGTCTCTTCCTGGGCTGTATTGTTTTTTGTTCATTCAGAGCAATTCATAAAATCGGGAACATTTCTAGCAAGTTGTCTCTGATCTCTCTTCGACACCAACGCTCAGTTAGGCCAACAATGACATTTTAAATGCAAGGGAATGTGGGGCAAATCGATCCTCATAATTTAACCCTTTTAGTCCCTAGAATTCCAGGTGAATCTCCTGAAGTCAATTGGTCTGTACGGAGATGCAGTGAGGCCTGATCAATGCTTCATAAAACTGGCACTTATTCTTGAGGGGGCTGAAATACAAGGTTAAGATGAAGATTCCATTAGTTTACTATAAAACTCTTTCTAATTGCATCCTTGCCTTTAGCAGTTTGTAGATATGAACACGACAATCAAGTCTGTCCCCATTTAAAAAATGATCCAGTTTCTCTTTCTTGGACAAAAGTGAATTTCCTCTCATTTCGGTATACTGACTTCCATTTTGAGTCTGCCTGCTCATTTTATCTATCCTTTTCAGCTGTAACCTCCTGACTACAGAACTTTATACTTCATGTGGAGGAATAAGAAGAACAAAGAACATTACAGCACAGGAACAGACCCTTGAGCCCTCCAAGCCTGCGCTGATCCAGACCCTCTATCTAAACTTGTCACCTATTTCCTCAGGGTCTGTAGCCTTTTGGTCCCTGCCCATTCATGTATGTATCTAAGTACATCTTGAATGATGCTATCGTGCCTGACTCTACCACCTCTGCTGGCAACACGTTCCAGGCACCTACCACCCTCTGCGTAAAGATATTTCCACGCATATCTCCCTTAAACTTTTCCTCCCCCACTTTGAACTCATGACCCCTAGGTAATTGAGTCCTCACTCTGGGAAAAAGCTTCTTGCTATCCACCCTGTTAATACCTCTCACGGTTTTGTAGATCTCAATCAGGTCCTCCCTCAACCTCTGTCTTTTTCATGAAAATAATCCTAATCTCCTCAACCTCTCTTCATCACTAGCACCCTCCATACCAGGCAGCATCCTGGTTAACCTCCTCTGCACCCTCTCCAAAGCATCCACATCCTTTTGGTAATGTGGTGACCAGAACTGTACGCAGTATTCCAAATGTGGCCAAACCAAAGTCCTATACATCTGTAACATAACCAGCCAACTCTTGTACTCAATAGCCCATCCGATAAAGCCCTACCTGCCAACGTAGTTAACTCAGCCACATTAGGGAGATTTAAACAATCCTTGGATAAGCACATGAATGATGGAATAATGTGGCGGGTGAGCTTAGATTAGTTCATGGGTCGGCAGAACATTGAGGGCCGAAGGGCCTGTTCTGCATTGTATTGTTCTATGTTCTATGAAAGAATGCTGTATGCTTTCTTTATCACTATCAATCTGCGTTACTACCTTCAGGATACAATGGACATGAACACCTAGATCTCTCTGTACATCAATTTTCCCCAGGACTTTTCCATTTACCATATCGTTCACTCTTGAAATGGATCTTCCAAAACACCACACATTTGCCCAGATTGAACTCCATCTGCCATTTCTCCACACAACTCTCCAATCGATCTATATTCTGCTGCATTCTCTCACAGTCCCCTTTGCTATCTGTTACTCCACTAATCTTAGTGTCATCTGCAAACTTGCTAATCAGACCCCCTATACCTTCCTCCAGATCATTCACATATAACACAAACAGTGGTCCCAGCACAGATCCATGTGGAACATCACTGGTCACAGCTCTCCATTTTGAGAAACTTCCTTCCATTACTATTCTCTGTCATCTCGGGCTGTCCAGTCAGTTCTCTATCCATCTAGCTAGTACATCCTGGACCTCGTGTGACTTCACTTTTTCCATCAGCCTACCAAGGGGCATCTTATCAAATGCCTTACTGAGGTCCATGTATATGGCATCTACAGTCCTTCCATCAACCAACTTTGGTCACTTCCTCAAAATAATTCTATTAAGTTGGTAAGACATGACCTTCCCTGCACAAACCCGTGCTGCCTATCACTGATAAGCCCATTTTCTTCCAAATTTAAATAGATACTATCCCTCAGTATCTTCTCTAGCAGCTTCCCTACAACTGACGTCAGGCTCACTGGTCTATAATTACCTGGATTATCCCTGCTACCTTTCTTAAACAAGGGGACAACATTAGTAATTCTCCAGTCCTCTGGGATTGGAGCAGCTATTAACTTGAATACACAACCTTCTGATCTTTTATCTAAGACATTGACTTAATCTTTGTAAAGTTTGCAATATGAATCCAAGGCAAACACCACATGTTCCATCCAGTCAGTCATATGCCATACGATCTATCCCTACCATCAACTGCCTCCCAACCAGTTACCAACCCCATGCTGCACTTACCCTGGAGACTGTGCGTTTTCGTTGTTACCGATAATCTTCAGTGTGGAACCTGATCGTAATACACCTTCCAACAGTCAACAAAGGCAACACGCATAAACATTGTCATATTACTAGGATAATGACCTCCATGAAATTTATGTAAATTCAATAAACATTAGCCATCCTTCCCAAGCTGACACTAGCTGTTCTGTTCATTTTTGTCGATTTACTCCGTCTATTTACCAATGTCAGATGCAGTAATTCCCAACAACTGGCCTCAAACTCAGATCTGCACTTTCCTGGTCTGCTTCTCTCTCAAATAATGGAGCAATTTGATATTCCAAAGCTACTCTTTGGAATATTGCTTCTGTAACAAATGTCTCCCTAATTTAATTACCTATTTGCTTCTACTGAACTGGGGCAGAATCCATAAGCTGTTGGAGTGGTATTTATCCTCATTATTTTCCGTTATTTACCATTGCTTTACATTAACTCAGTAAGTTCCTCCGTTTACCTTGTATCACTGGGGGTTGGCCTCTTATTCAGAGTGAGAATGGATATAAAACAAAACTTGGTATTTTTGTTCTTCTTCATTCTGGAGTGGGTTAAGAGTGTGTCAGGGAAGGCCAGCATTTGTTGCATTTCTCCAATTGCCCTTGAACTGAATGACATGCTGAGCTATTTCAGAGAGCGGTTAAGAACCAATGACATTGCTGAGAGTCTGGAGATACACACTGGCTACCTGATCTGGACCCAATAGATCTTCTTCCCCCAAGGAAGATTAATGAACATGACTCTTCCATTGCTCCCACCCCCCCACTCCCCACCCTCAAACAACAATGGTCAGTGAACTAACTTTTAATTTGTTACATTAAATTTCATTCTGATGAAGGGCTTTTGCCTGAAACATTGATTTTCCTGCTCCTCAGATGCTGCCTGACCTGCTATGCTTTTCCAGCACCACTCTAATTTAGACCCATAATAAGATTTGAACCCATGCTCCAAGAACATTGGCCAGAGTCTACAATTTGGCATTGCCGCTGATAGATTACCATTAAAATAAATAAATATCACAGAATTCCTAAGTCTGGAAGCAGGCCATTCAGCCCATTGAGTCTACATTGACCTCCAAACAACATCCCACTGAGGCCAACCTCCCCCCATCCTATCCCTGTAACCCTGCATTTCACATGGCTAACCCACAGATCCCTGGACACTACGGAACCATTTAGCATGGTCAATCCACCTAACTTGCACAACTTTGGACTATGGGAGCACTCAGAGGAAACCAGGAAAAGACACAAACTCCACGCAGACCAGACGCTGGAATTGAACTCGGGTCCCTGGTGCTGAGGCTGCAGTGCAAACCACTGAGCAACTCTGCTGCCCCATTGTGGCATCATGTATATCACATCTTTCTCCCAATGCCACTCCCTTACCATTGTGATGTTCTTAAAATATTCTTAAAGTCTTTTACCATTAACTATAAACTATTACAAATTATATCAAAGTTATGTGGCACTTAAATTCTTGTGAAAAAAACAAATCCCATAATAAAAATGGACACTTTGAATCTTCATATGGATTAGATCAATCACATTGGCAAAAGTAGCTGTGATTCCAATTTAGAGCGCATCGCGACAATTTTATTCTGGCACCAACCAGGGAACAGGCTATTTTAGCCCTGGTGATAAGAAAGGAAATAGAATAAATTAATGACCGCACAGTAAACATCATCTTGAAAACATTGATCATAACATTGTCGAATTTGATAGCTACTTTGAGGGTCAATGTTTTTGATCTGAAGCTGATATTCAAAACTTAGATAAAAAGATTGTAAGGATATAGAGAAACTGTGACAAATATTTAGGCAGATATTTGCTCTCTCTCAAAACTCTATTTGAGAAAGACAGATGACAAGAAAGATGCACAACTCAGGAAGTTAAAAGATAGTATGAAATTGAAAGAAATGGCATTCGAGGCTAGTGGAAGAGCAGAAATTTGCAAGCATTTGAAAACCAGCAAAAAAAAACTGCAAAATGTTTACAAGGGGAAAATTAGAATGAGCGCAAACAAGTTAGACATAAAAGAGCAAACAACAATTATATGAAAAGGGAAGCATTAGTAAAAAGTAAGTACTGGTCCCTTCAGCAATTGAAAGTGGGAAATAATCAGAAACAAGGGAATGGCAGAGAATTTGCATTTTGGACCTGTACAAGACACAAAAGCATCCCAAAAACAACAGGAGAAGAAATTCATGGTGCATAAAACATTTAGAATAATGAGCATCAGAGAAAACGTGCAAGGAAAACAATTGGGCTTAAAAGGCTGACACATTCCTGAACCTGATGACCTGCAACACAAGATGTAGTAGAAGCGGGCTATTCAGCCTATTGAATCTACTGTCCTATTCAATAAGATCATAGCTGATGTCATAATCCCAAACTCCACTGTCCTGTCGTTTCCCACAATCCTAGATTCCTTTACTGATTAAAAATCAGTATCAGCCTTGGACATATTTAATTACCCAGCCCCCACAGCCCTCTGTAGAATTCCACAGATTCACCACACTCGAAGATTCCTCCTTATTTGACTTAAATGAGCAATCCCTGTCCTCTGGTTCTTGACTCTCCCTTAAGTGGAAACAACCTTTCCATGTCTAGCATGGCAAATCCTTTAAAGGATATTTCAATAAAGTTGCTTCTCATTCTTCTAAACACCAAACCTACTTACCCAAGAACAGCCTCTCTACACTCAGACCAACCTGATGAGCTGTTCTTTTTTTTCCCTTAGATAAAGGAGACCAGAACAATTCACAGTATTCCAGCGGTGATCTGGCCATTTCATGCATCCTAGAATCTTGTAAGAAACAACTGCAGATATTGGACAATGACTGCAATCATCCAAAATTCCCTAGATTTTACAAGAGATCCCAACAGACCGGAAAACCACTTCTACTGAAGAATCAAGGCAGAGAGAAAGCAGATTTCTCTAGGCCAGCTTGCCTAGCATGTGTTATTAGGGAACTATTGGAAACATTGAAGTACATGATTAAGTGAGGTATGCAGGACATTCTGAACATCCTGACCCTGCTGAATTGAGAGGATTGTAAATCATGCAAATTACTTATCGTAGAATTCCCAGCCTCTTGCCTGATCTTGTAGTCATGGTGCTTATACAGCTGGTCCAGTTGAGTTTCTAACCAATGGTGGCAATGATGATGCCACTAATCATTCTGATTCAGGAATTGAACATTTCAGTCATCCCTTATCAAACACAAATTATACAACAATTATAATACAACCATTTGTAACTATTGACATCAAGGCAATAATTGTACTCCTATAATGTGCAACACTACTGTGATAATGAACTTTGAAACAAAAAAAAAGCTATCCACAAACCTCACGTAATTGCCACAATGAATGCAATAGGCAGCCCCTGCTCACATACTCCAGAAAGATGTAGAGGGGTAGTTTCTCTGTCCTGCAGCCCAGCAGTTTCACAATGGAATCATGGTTACAAACTTTCATGTGGAACTTCACAAAGTCCAAGTATTCCAAAATCTCCTTTGCATTTGCATTGTCTAGAGAAAATGAGACAAACATGAAACTCAGGTTTGTAGATTGCGAATAGCATGTGTTGCCAGAAATGGAAGGGAAAACATAGGACAATCATTACCTCTCACTGACTTCTATAGCATTGGAAAATACCACTAGAGCATTGGGCATCCTTGTGTGGTCAGGACAGGTTTTTCTGGCCTCCCAAAAAGACAAGTTTCTGACTGTAATGGATTGTCTCTTGGCAGATGGTGCAAAGCGTCAACGGATTTCAGCCTGGCAGAAAACCCAGGGTGGATTCTAGGATCAGATCCTGGTTATTATGGGATATGAAGGCCATATAAGGAGGGAGTGCAAACCAAACTCAGGAACAGGAAATCCTGCAATAAGAGTTAGAGTTGGGCAGTAATTGGTTCAATCTTAGCTGCTCACCTGTCTGGTTTACACTGGGCTTGTCATAGGGTTAAGATCAGCCTCATTGAAAAGTGAGGTTGCAGCTCCCTCTGCTGACACCCATAATTCAACTCCAGAGTAATACCCTCACGAGAAAAACAATTTCTGTCTCTTAACTGAGCAACAGCAGTGCAAAATCAAAGATCATCGAGCCTTGTGTCCTTGTAAAAATAAATGAATACATTTTTATATTACATTATTGTAGTATGGTATTGATGGCCTGAACAGCCTCATAATGTAATGGAATCTGCAGCAAAACATCCAAGCAGAGGCAGAAGCACCTTTGCCTTCAACTCAGCATCAATACATACGGACGGTTTAATCAAAAAGACAGGTTTTTTAAAAAATTGTCTTCAAAGCAAGAGAGGGGGAAGGGGGGTGACAGGAAGTTCAACAAAACTCTGCCTTGACAGCTAAAGATACACTCACCAATGGCTGAGGAAATCACGGTCGCACCAAGTGCCAGAGTTGAAGGAATACAAGGTTCTCAAAAGATGGTATGATATTGCAAAGATAAAAAGGAGCGAGGTTGCGGAATTTAAAATAAAAAAAAGTGTGACAGAACCAGAGGCCAGTGTGATTCAGTGTCACAGGGATAACAAGTAAATGAGACTTGGTACAAACTGAAATGTTGGGCAGAGAGTTTTGTATACACTTAAGATACTGGAAGTATCCACGGGCACAAACCATTCAGCCAAATTCCGGGCTGACATCAAGTAAAACTTTTGATATCACTTGCTTGTAAAGCTGACCAATACAAATTCAGCAAACAATAGAACATGACATGCCTTTACTGTCACACAAGGACCTTCAGACTTGCAAGAAAAAGATCATGACCACTCTGTTCCACATCAGCACGAGTTCAAAGGTCAAATCACCCTTCCCTCCCACTTGCGAAGCTGAGAGGTGGCCTGAAACACAATTAATGTCTCCCAGGAAACCAGCCCATTTCTCTCAAAAATACTCATTAATGTCTACGCAGGATCAGGTTGGACTACAGCAAGGATGTGACCTCAAGATAATTTCAGATCCTTTCCAGAGCGAGTGTTACCATGCTGATCAGAATCTGGATTCACTAGTTTGCAATTCACCTGTACGCGAATAAATTCCAAGTAACTCAAAAATTATTACAGAAAAGAATCAAAACTCTCAGCCCCAAAATCAAAGCGAGACTAAGAAATAATTTCAAGATTATTATGCATATGCAGTGCCCCACCTCCCATTAACCCACATCTGAATGCCCCAAGCCCGTCCCCCTTACCCCAGTGCCACTCCCTAAGTACACTGATTCCTTATGAAAACGTATGTAACTGGTGATTCAGATGAAGCAATGGATTTCAACTCATGTTGTTTACACTTAAGACGCACACCACTGGGGAGTTAACAAATACATCTGCAGCAAAACAAAGCATACAGCGACGACCTTTCAACAGAATTGACTGATTTATCAAAGTACATTTTGCCACAGTGTACTTTAACATATCCAATGTTTAGAGTTTTTGCTGGTGAACTTTATGAACAAGAGTGGGCCATTCAGCCCTTCTAGCCTGCTCCACCGTTCAATAAGATCATGGCTGATCTGGTTGTAACTCCACCTCTACATTCCTGTATATCCTCGATAAGCTTTCATCCATTCACTGTCGGCTTGTGCAGGTGGTAGCAATGAAGTGTGTTGACCTAGAAATTAATGTCCTATACAAACCACACCAAGCTGGCATAACTGCAAGAGTTGTTCCTTTTTAAAAAAGATTTCAGAAATGGACTTTTATGGCTGGACATTCCCCTTGAGGTGAGAATGATGATCCGTATTTCCTGCTCAAAGTGGTCAATGATGTCATCATCATGTGATCACAATCTTAAAGTGACAGCCCACCATATGTACACATCTTTTACAGCAGACATTCCTGCACTGAAACCATTTACAGTAATTAGTCGTATACAGTCAGTAGGCAAGACATTCTAGAGGATGTTGATTCCAGTGTGATTGTTGGCACACCCACATTGTTTATATTTCTAGTTGCTTTTAATCTCTGGTGTCCTAGGTATGCTAAGAGCATCATTTGTCAGTCTTTTCCTGAGCTGACAGCATGTTTGGAGATTTGCACAATGTCATTTTATCTCCTCCACGAAGGTAGTGTCTCCCACAGATGCTTCAGTTACTATTCTGTCCTCATGTATATCCAGGTCTCTATTTGGCAGTTATTTGACAATCTTAGGTTAATGTTGTCTCTGGCACATTCATTTTTACTCCCAAGAGTTGATATGCATATCTGCACCATTCTACATCTGCACAATGTAGGAGTCAACCAACCAATGGTTGGTACTCACATCTCCCGAATGGTGCAATTCCTCACTAACACTTCTTGACATTTTGGAAAGTATGGCATTTTGCCTTGTTCTCTTATTGTTCACAGGAATCAACAGAATCAGGTTTTCAATATCTATCGTCATGTGTGGTTTTGTCAAATCAGATATTGTGCTCAACCGATATTTTAAAATGAGTAGTGCCAGAGAACTCAGTTATCGAGTGGGCTGTGGTTTGGTCCATTCACAAAAAATGTTTTGTTGCCTGAATAAACCTTTCAGCTAAATCACTGATTGCTGGATGATGAGGAACTGATCCAATAGATTGAATTCTGTTCTGCTTTAGATAGTCTATCAACTCTTCTGACACAAGCCATGGACTATTATCACTCACAAGTGGTGATAACTAAACCTTGTAAAGATCTTCCCCACTCTTTTAATTGTTGTGCCAGAAAATGTCATCTTTGTGATCTACATGCATCTGGAAACTGGGGAGGAGATCTGCAGAGCATGATGTACAAATATTTTAAGCACTACCACATTTCATATCGTCTAAAACAAGATTATAAAGTCATAGAGATGTACAACACAGAAACAGACTCTTCAGTCCAACTTGTCCATGCTGACCAGATATCAGAAATTAATCTACTCTTATTTGCCAGCTTTTGCCCATATCCCATTAAACTCTACCGATTCACATACCCATCCAGATGCCTCTTGAATATTGTAATTGTACCAGTCTCCACCATTTCCTCTGGTAGCGCATTCCATACACGCACCACCTCGGTTATAAAGTTGCCCGTCGGGTCCCTTTTAAATCTGTCCCCTTTCACTTTAAGCCTATGCCCTCTAGCTTTAGACTCCCCTATCCTAGGAAAATGACCTTGCCTATTTACCCTACCCAAACCTCTCATGATTTTATAAACCTCTACAAGGTCACCCCTCAGTCTCCAATGCTTCAGGGAAAACAACCCCAGCCTCTCCAGAGAGCTCAACTTCCTTGTAAATCATTTCTGCATCCTTTCAATGTTAACATCTTTCCTATCACAGGGAGACCAGAATTGAATGCAGTATTACAAAAGTGACCTAAACAATGCCCTGTACAGCCACAACATACATCCCAACTCCTATAGTCAATGCACTGGCCAATAAAAGCAAGTGTACCAAATGCCTTCTTCACCAGCCTGTCTACCTGCAACTCCACCTTCAAGCAACGAGTAACCTGCACTCCAAGGTCTCTTTGTTCAGCCACGCTAAGTGTACAGTCCTGCCCTGATTTGCCTTTCCAAAAAGGTATTCCTAATGCAGCCCTTTTCCTTCTGGATCTCTGCCCCAGCTCAAGCCCTCCATGAACAGTCCTCATTACTCAGGGTGAGCAGGTGATGAGCCTCTTCTGTGCTGGTCATCTCTTACCTGCAGTGAATTCCTCTTTCTTCCCCATTGCTGACTGTATCTGTTTTGTTTCAGCAATGATATCTTTTGATTTATTTTCTCTTTATCAAAGTGCCTCTAGGATCTGCAGTAAGGATTCAATTTGTTTTTAACAATAAGTGGCTTGATCCAGTGGATTGCAATGCATATGGCCAGTTTACGTCTTAAGTTATATTTGGAGGAAGACTAGGAGTTCAAAGTGTTAAACAGCGAGGGCTTTATTATGAAGATGTTTACTCAAAAGGGACCAAAGTTAGACCCAGCTGTTTCCTGCCCAAAATGGCCAAGGATATCATTGTCACATGACCAGACTTTTAAAAAGTGACAGTCCACCATATCTATACAAATACGCAATATTACAATCCTACCTCCTACCTGGCAATATTTGACCACCATCTTTTTACTGGGGTGGCAAAGATATAGCGAAGTCACCACTACAATTTCCTGAAGCACGTAAAATGGGAGTGGAAGTGGGCGATGCTGTGATAGATCTGTTGTAGACATTCTAACCAATCACTGGGACATAGGGCAGTTCCACACATTAGAGTTAGGTATCCCAGGGATTATTGTTTCCCCTATTTCAAAGGCTCCATAGATGGCTAAACTGTCAATTGATTTAATCATCAAGTAGAGGGTCCAATTCATACGTTAAACCTGAACCTTCATACTACTGAACATAAAAGAACATGTCATCCACTGGAGAAAGCACTCTATTGCATCTGAATGCAGTCACAATTTTTTTAAAAATTAGAATTAAAAATCTACAATGACCAGTTGTTGGAAAAACACGTATGGCTAACTCCTATCTTCACTTGGTCAGGCCCATAGTAATGTGTTGACTCTCAACTACCCTCTGAAATGATCTAGCAAGCCACTCAGTTCGAGGGCGAGGGACAGGCAATAATGCTGCTCAGCCAGAGGCACACATGTCCCACAATTCCCAATGTCAGTTTGAGAGTGCATCTGGATGGAACTGGTCATGCTTATCATCGAAGTTACAACAGGAGCCAGTTGGCACAAGGTTGCAATTTTGGCATTCTGGGTCCCTCACACCTGTGTCCAATCACTACACATCTGTCCCATGCTGTGACAGCAAAACCCAACTTATATCATTCACCGCACATCTCTCTAGAACCAGTAACATTAAACACTGCCAAAGCTTACTACTATGTTTTTAATTCGATGTAGAAATTCTTCAATGATGAGTCCTTAACCCTACAGCATTAGACAACTGAAACTGAGCAATAGTAAAATCCAGAATATCAAAGTTTGCATTTCACTTTGAATATTCCAGTTGAATGTGCAATATTGGGCAAGAGCTACAGCTGGCCAAGAATGTTAGGTTCTAGAAGGAGAATGTTGACCACGCCTGTAATTTGAAAAAATGAAGTTAAGCAAATATATAAAAGGATTGTTCTGATGCAATCCACAATATACTGCTATTGGTAAGGATTTGGTTTTCAAGAGTTACTTATCCCACTGTTAAAGGCTGTAAATGAGTAGGGTTGACTCATTTAATAAAAAAAGCACATGATGAATTGAAAGGGTTCTGATCTCAGTCGATGGTACTGTTACACAAGTCACATTCCAGAATGAAATCTGGGATAATAGATCATTTTTCTGTTTGAGTTCTTCAGTATGGTTGGTCACCACTATGGTATTCACATGAGGCTGCAGATTTTCATTAACTGCTGCACAAAATGTTGTTACGCAAAAGAAAAAACAAACAAACCTGGCTAAATATAGAACTGGCAAGATCTTAATTACACAGAACAAAGTCTCAACCTATTTCCTGACACTACTCATTACAGAGACAGAAATCCAGAGAAATTGCACACCCATCCCTGCCCTTAAATTTCTAATTAACTGATTCCGAGTAGTTTCTTAGTCATGAACTGTGGAAACAAGTTGATACATTTGTGCCAAGTCTGACATAAACTTTTCCAAAGTCTGAGAGCCTAAACTTTCTCAGTTCTAATAATATGCAGATTTCTAATCACATTTTCCTGGCTTGCAAGTTTCACAATTGAACCCCTTATGCAGAGGTGCCATTGTTCCCAGAATTCCTTTTAAAAGAGAAACTAAATTTGCTTCTGAACTGAACCAGTGTATGCTGAACAAAATTAAAAGCAATGCTAACGGTCTTACATGTTTACCCCGTCACAAACAATAATATAAACACATTTCCACAAACACCGCAGTGGTGTGCAGTCAACAGCTTTATGACAAATGCTGGATTTTACGTCATTGGTCCAGAAGGAGACTCTGAACTTTCTTTTTGTTTTTAAGAAAAGCACTCCCTCCACAGACGGTAAAATTCCAAATGTGATGCTTATACTCTTTCATCCAAAAAGCATTAAGGATCATTCATCACCTACCATGGAGAGATTTGAATACAGCTTTCACTTCTCCAGACCCATCTGTGGAGAGGATGTTAGCCTTGTATATTGGTCCATAAGTTCCACTCTGCATATATTCCAAATTCCCAGTCAGATTTTCCGGTGGGATCTCCCATCGTTGGAAAGAGGGATCCCTGGCTGCCAGAATCTGTTCTGTTGCATTTGTCATCGATTCGTATTCATTCTCCAACCGTTTTGCAGGATTGGGTTTATCTACAAAAGATTCATGACCAGAAACTACAATTACTCAAAACAAAACGTTAAACCAGCTGTACGTGAAGACAGCACACAGTAAATCGATCCGTTTGAAGCTGTGGGTGGTGTATGAATCTACAATAATGCCTAGAACAGAACCACAGGATGAGCAAAGGGTTTGGAATGTTTCAGATTCTGAAAGCCCAAAACCGAAGGAGAAAATGAGCGTGATTTGAAAGAGACAGAATACAATCATACAAAGCAACAATCAGGTTGCTCAGGATAATATTCCCAATGGGAGGACCTCACATTATATAGAGTTGGCAACCCTCCAGGATTGGTCTGGAGTCTCTGGGAATTGAAGCTTAATCTCTAGGTGTTGCTGTGTGCTACCCTGGAGAAAAATCACATGGATCTTTGATAAAAGACTGGGGGGGCGGGTGGGAAACGGTGTTTATCAGTTTCTTTGCACAGTCTTCTGTACCAGATGTAACAAATATTGAAAACGGAGATGAAACAAAGACTGTTTTGACTGATGTTCAAGCACTATCCAATTGGGGAATGAACATTTTCGCTTTCTAATCGGTGTCGGAACACAATGGGTCGTAAGGATGGCTGATGATTGGCTGAAGTCATGTGAGGAATTCTCCTGGAATATATTTAAGAAGAGTTGGCAACCCTAATTCAGAACCAAGCAGGTTCTATCAGTATGTTTCAGACCATCTGAAAAAGACAGTAAAAATAAAAACTGGTCTGATTTGCCCCACACGGCATTTGATGATGTGGTGATAAGGTGCCTCTCATGCCCCTGAACCACAATGCTAACGGAGTTAGAACACAGAACTGTGCAGCACAGGAACAGGCCCTTTGGCCCACGATATTGTGCCGAACATGACGCCAAATTAAACTAATCCCTTCTGCCTATCCATGATCCATATCCCTCCTTCCATATTCACGTGCTTATCCAAAAGTCCCTATTGTAACTGCTTCCACTACCACCCTGGCAGCACGTTCCAGACTCCTACCACAGTGTAAAAACAATTGCCCCTGACATGTCCTTTGAAGATTCCCCTCTTATCTTGTATACCTGCCCCTGGTTTTAGAGATTTGAACTCTGTGGTTGTGTTATTTTAAATGGAAGGTACAGTTACAGTTAAATTACAGACTGCTTTTGCACCATCCATCATGAGGACAACGTTCACGTGCATACCCTGCTCTGCCTCCACCTTCTGCAGCAGTTTCATGTTCCCCAAAGTTCCTTCCAGGCACCTTACAAAACTTAATAGGAAGAGATATCAGAAGAATTTCAGTTTATAAAACATCCAAGGATAAACCTAGGAAAATGAAGAAGCTAATTTGGCCACTAGGGACCTCTCTTACCCTCACTCTTCTTCAAAATACTGGTGTAAAATTTAATGTCCACCCTGAAAAGGAAGGTAATATCTCATCTGAAAGTACAACAGCAGCAACTTGGGTAATGCTGCACTCTGAGCCCTGACTGGCTCAGCAGTCAAAAGACAGGTTCAAGGCTTCAGAATGGGACTTAAACCAACAAACCGACAACTGACACAGAGAAAACAGTGTTCTATCCTCAAGCCACAGGTGATAATTGTCAGATCAAGGACTGCTAAAATTTCTGCCAGCTTAATATTGGCAAAACTCCAACCATTCCCTTCAGCTCTGTAAACATCTTCAGCCTAAGCTCCATCTAGCTTTACAGAAAGTCAGTTTCATATTAACAACCTGAACTCAAGTGGGGTAGGTTGTGAGATCATGTCTCTTCAGAATGTGTGAGCTGTTGGTGCAATGCAAAGCCTGCTCCTCAGTCAGGATAAGAAAATTAGCCAGAGGTTATGGGATTGCCTGTTTAACAGAACTATTACTCAGAAGTTCATAAGACCAGCAATTGCCAAGTTATGGAGTGGGAGGAATAACCCAGTCCAGACACAAAGTACCTTTAACCACTCTTCTTTATTCAAGTATATGCAGAGGAGCCAAAAGGACAGAGCTACGTCATTCCTCAGACTCGCAGAAAAACAGTTACAGTATATTATATGGCAGCAAGGAGTGACAGGTTAAAGTGTTCAGCATGAGCCAGTTACACAAGGGTTACATCGGAGAGAACACCATATCCTTTGTGGTCAGGGTCTACCCACTCTCTGTACTCATTAATCCTTTTTCAGCTGACTGATCTCGGAGACTGCAAACAAACAACTCCTTATCGGGAGTTGCCTTATTGAGTCAGAGTCATGCAGCATGGAAGCAGACCCTTCCCTCCAACCAGTCCATGCCAAACATAATCCCAACCTGCCTGCTCCTGATCCAAATCCCTTCAAACCCTTCCTATTCATAGTCAAAAATCACACAACACCAGTTTATAATCCAACAGGTTTAATTGGAAGCACGCTAGCTTTCGGAGGACTCAATCCTAAGACACAGAATTTATAGCAAAAATTTACAGTGTGATGTAACTGAAATTATACATTGAAAATACCTTGATTGTCTGATGAGTCTTTCATCTGTTTGAATACCATGGCAGCTTCACTTCTTTCATGTGTAAATCACAAAATGTTTTTTTTTTATAAAAAGTTACATATTCAGGTTAGCTGTAACAATGGGTGATAGCTAGACAATATGTTGAAGGTGTTAGCCCCGTGTTCTCAGTTTATGCCATGATGTTTAAATTGATTCTAATCTAAAAACATCAGGTCATAGACAGAGAACACAGGGGGCTAACACCTTCAACATATTGTCTAGCTATCACCCATTGTTACAGCCAACCTGAGAATACAACTTTTTAAAAAAACGTTTTGTGGGGGGATCTAAGATGGCGGCGATCTGAGAAGATCACACTGCAGAGCTTCACATTGCAGCAGGAGCAGGACAGTTCTTTAACCCACCCAACCCAGGTCATCAGGATTTCTTGGGGCATTGGAAAGATTGTGGAGCCCCAAGAAACATTTAAAAATTGACTTACCTGTATTTTCAGCTGTCCAGAAATGCCTAAAAAGGGAAGAGGAGCATCTGAGGCCGGGCCTGCAGCTCAGCCTGCAGCAGCCTCAGAGCCGATCACTCTCCAGGACCTGGTGAACCAGCTCTCGAAATCTCGCGAGATGTTGGGGAAACAGATTGAAGAGAAACTGGCTCCAGTCTCTCTCATGAGGCAGAAGCATGAGCAGCAGCTGGGAGACCTGGAGAAGAGGATGGATGAGGTGGAGCACAGGGTCACAGTGGTGGAAGCTGATGCCAGTTCATTCAAAGAAGAGATCCAAGCCCTGAAGACGCAGGTTCGTAATTTGCGTGACCAAGTGGATGATCCGGGCAGGGGGTGAGTTCCCCTACTCAGTGCTATTGGCGCTTTATATGTTGGTTTGTTTTCTGGTTTTTGTTTTTTTATTTTTAATAATTTTGTATGCTTGTTAAATGTAGTGGTTTTAGTTTATGTAGTTTTTATATTTGGTGGACCATGTTACACCAAGGCTCAGCAATTTGTGGTTTGGGTTCCTCCTCAATGGAATTTAAATGTAATTGCAGAAGATTATGGCTAATGATTTGATTAAATGGTGTACCTGGAATATCAAGGGAAGTCACTCACCAATTAAGAGGAAGAAGGTACTGTTGAGTCTTAGAAAGGAGGTGGATATTGCTTTGTTACAGGAGACACATTTGGAATGACAAGGAGCATCTGAAATTACAGCAGAATGGCTTTGACCGAGTTTATTTTTCATCATTTAATACCAGAAGTAGGGGAGTGGCTATATTGGTTAGGAAAAATCTC
>NC_057743.1:5084411-5168888 GCF_004010195.1 Chiloscyllium plagiosum
TGTTAAAGCATGGAGGGCAATTCGGCAGAGGGAAGGTAATATTGGCAAAACATCTTTGTTTACGCCTTTAGTGGGTATGCCGGAGTTTTCAACCAGGTATGATAGATTCAGGATTTAAACGTAAGGCAGCTAGGGGTATATCTTGCATGGGTGATTTATTTGAGGGAGATGTAATGATGTCCTTCGATCAGTTAGGTACGAGTTACCTAATAGAGGCCTCTTTTGTTTTTGTCAAGTTAGGGATTTTATTCAAAAAAAGACCACACTTTTGACTGATTACAAATCTGACATAGAAAGAGGGATACTAAGGGCTAAGAGTACACTTTCTGTCAGTACTCTATATCACCAATTGGGGGGGTGCCACCTCAGATGAGTCTGGTCGACTCTGCAAGATATGGGAAAGAGAGCTGGGTGTTGAAGTTTCTTCAGAGGCATGGGAGGATATTTGGGAGAATGCAAGGAAGATATCAATTTGCAATAGGACCCGTGCTTTACAGTTGAAGATTCTCCACAGGGTCCACTTAGCCCCAGACCGTTTGTCAAAATTTAAACCAGAGGTACCTTCAGCATGTCCCAAGTGCAAGGTCTATACGTGTACTCTTACCATTGTCTTTGGTCTTGTGACAGGCTTCAAACATACTGGAGCACTGTGGTGGGTGCAATGGAGAGGAGTTTAGGTGTAGGGGTGGAAAAGGATCCTATTTCGCTCCTTTTGGGCCTACCCATTGTATTTCCTGCAGACTCGCATAAGGAAAAACTTTTCAATATTCTTACATTCTGTGCAAGGAAGAATACCTTGCTAGGTTGGATATCAGAAAACCCCCCAGGCCTGTCGGGTTGGCGGAAGATTATTATGGAGCATATTCCCCTGGATTTCTCACAAATGGAAATACCTGGACACAGATTTATCTGCCACACTAACAAGGGCTTTTATATTGCTGTAACGATTGTATTTCATGAGTCCAATATCCAGGGAGGAGGAACTGTGAATGTACGAGTGATTTATTTGGCTGGGCTGAGTTATTACTATTTATTTGTTTGTTGTTAGGTATTTATTTAGTTAGTTAAATAGCTAGTTTAGGTTTTTTTAAAATTTTATACTTCTCTATATATGTTTATACATTCGTATAGGAGGGTGGGTTGGGGAATTTTTTTATTATTTGGGTTTAGTCTTGTACTATTTTTGTACTGTTTTGAATTGCATTGTTTTGTATTTGTTTAATATTTAAAAATCTATTTTTTCTTAATCAAAATATATAATAAAAAAACGTTTTGTGATTTACACATGAAAGAAGTGAAACTATCATGGTATTCAAACAGATGAAAGACTCAACAGACAATCAAAATATTTTTCAATGTATAATTTCAGTTACATCACACTGTAAATTTTTGCTATAAATTCTGTGTCTTAGAATTGTGTCCTCCATTATCACCTGATGAAGGAGCGACGCTCTGAAAGCTAGTGTGCTTCCAATTAAACCTGTTGGACTATAACCTGGTGTTGTGTGATTTTTAACTTTGTACACCCCAGTCCAACACCGGCATCTCCGAATCATTTCCTATTCATGTACTTGTCCAAAAGTCTTTTAAATATTGTAACTGTATGTGCGTCCAATTCTTCCTCAGGAAGTTCATTCCACATGTGTTTAAAAAAAAAATTGCCCCTCGTGTCTTTAAATCCCTCTCTTCTCACCTTCAAAAAATGTGTCCCGTAGTCTTGAAATCCCCCATCCTAGGGGAAGACACTCTGTCAAAGACACAGTGACATATTGGGCTCAATGTTGACAAATCGCACCTCATGTGTGATGCAGTCAGTTGAAAAGGTACCCGTGTGAGCAGAAGGAGTCAGCGAGCTGCAGTGGTTCCAAGACACTGACTGTTCAGTGAGTGTTTGAAACGAGCACAGTCCAGCAGATCGACAGAAGCACCAAGCCCCAGAATTGGGAAGGTCCCAGTTACTCACGGCCCATTCATTGTTCAAAGATGACCCACTTTCACACAATAAAGGAAATTCAGCTCATGTTCTATGGAAACATTTGCAGCCAATCAGGACGACAACTTAATACAAACCAGGACAGGATGCTTTCTTAACTTGATTTATAGATCTACAGTTGGCTATATCAGCTACCTTCTTAATCTCACACACAACGGAGGTCTGCAATAAAGGTAGACCTGCTATAATTTACTCCAGTGTTGCAGACAAAGATGAGAAAACAATTGGCCATGATGTCCTCGATCATTATTTTGTTAAAAATTCCAATTTTGGATATTAATGGAGTGTGAAATTGTGTGTGGGGCTGCATTGCTCCATTCATCCCACCTCGACAGATGATCACTAACACCAGACCTGAAGCATAATGTTTCCAATGATGTATGAAAAGCCAGGAAGTGCCTATTGGAATGGTAACCTCACAAGTGACCACCTCCATTACAGTAAGGAGCAGCTCACCAGGCCTATGGTACAGTGACAAAGGTCCATTGAGTTGGTGAATTTAGCTTCCTTTGTAAATGAGACTTTAGATTAATCCAGAGTAAAAATAAGGTTGGTGAAAATGGTAAATCAGCCCATTCCTTATATTAAATTTTAGTGCAAGTGGTTACACTGGATATTGGGTTTCTAATCACTTAATTCTAATTGCAGTGTTAATCATGTACTGTGCATCCCTTGATGCAATATCTCATGATTTGTTCCTGTGTAGCCTAATGGAAGTCAGACCAATATGTTTTATCCAATAAAACTCTCATTTCATTGCCCTCTGTTAAATATTTTGTACTTGTGTAACAATTCCAAGGACCCACAGACCAGTAGCTTGGAAAGTCACCACTGTGCCATTCGGCTAGAATTACAGCAGTGTTCAGAATTGCACTCAAAGATTTGGAACTGAATGATGACTGGCCATCTGCTCAGTCTGTTTCTGCCCATACACTTGGCAGATGGTCTCATTATGAACATTCAGCCAAACTCCAAGATAAGGTGTTTAGCCAAAGAAGCAATGTTTACAGTTACAAAGAGAAATGTTAGCTTTGTTTGATTGACACTTGAGGCAATAATAATTCTTGTTTTTCTTCTTTTTGTGGAATTTTTCATTGCAAATGTGTTTGTACAATCAAAATTAGGAGATATTTTGAGAATTATTTTCATTAGTAATACAGCTGTTTCATTAACACTTTTAGAAGGAGCACTTTTCAAAGACAATTTTCAAACCTGGCTTAGTGTGTCAGTTTGAGGAGCAGTTCAAAGACTTGTCAGTGTCATTATATGGCTTATTGGTTGTCACTATAGTGGATATTGGAAGAATAGCAATGGAAGATACATAAAAGAGTGGAAGGAGCAGAGTGGTGTGCATGGGAAGATGGATTGGGGGATTGGTGGGACCTTATAGACATACCTGTCAAACCAATCCTAACTCCATAGGAGGACCCCCACAAGATACACAAATTGACTTACCTGGTGGGATTGCCACAGTCTTCAGGAACCCTGGGAAAATAGCAATCTGAATTTATAGAAAAGATTCAAACGGTGAACCCAATCTCACTAAGTGCATGTTGGGTCATCTTACAAAATGGAAAAGAAAAAGACAGACGATAGCAGGAATTGCCTGGCAACTGAGGAGTTGAGAGTCCGCACACCTTACGTTTCTGATCCCTTTGGGTGGAGAAGATCTGGCCCACGTGTACAAAAGCCCCAGTATATTCTGTCTGGACACCATATTCTAGGAACTGCACGAGAGTTTCTAGGGATGAGAGATCACTGGAGAGGCAGAAGTTATTCTCCTTACAGCAGAGAAAGTAGAGAGCGCCGATTTGGTAGAGTTGCTTGAAATTATGAAGGGGTTAGGTAAAGCAAATAAAGGGAAATGGTTTCCATGGCTGTTGAGCTAATAACTACAGGACGCAGATTTAAAAGGTGACTAACAAAAAGAACCAGATGTGAACTGAGGCACCTTAATGGCAGTATACCACTGCAGAAATTTAAAAAGGCATGAGGTGGAAGTCAGAGAAAGCAATTGTTTTCACGGAGAGGGTTATGGGAGTCTGGAACTCACTGGCCGAAAGAGTTAAACTCTCTGAACATTCCAGCAGTATTTAGATATTGATACATTCCCAGAGCCTTGAGGGCTGTGGGCCAAGAGCTGGATTACTATTGTCAGAATGTGGTCTGCCACAGAAATGATGGCCTGGATAGCCTCCTTCTATGCTGTAAACATCAGAGTCTGTAAGGCAGAGGGTTTTTTTTGAACAAGAAAGAACCTCATGATTTTGATTTGAAACAACATCTGACGGGTTACTGGGGGCAGTGTCAATGGAAGCTTTGAAAAGGGAATCAGAAATAATTGAAGATGGAACAAACCACAGGGCTATGGAGAATGAACTAGACAGGGTGGGACTGACGAGATCACTGGTTAAAAAGAGTAACGCAGACATAATAGGCTGAATAATCTCCTTCTGTTCTGCATTATTTGAGAATTCTTTAATAAAGATGACAACAAAGTATAGGCCAGGTAGCAAATGATTTTTATCACTCCTTAAAAGGTGATTCTCCTGAAAATGGGAAGTATACCATTTCAGGTATGATCAGCTTAGTCCATTGCCTGACAGGAGTGAAAAGGAGAAAGTGGTTCCAAACGTTCTACTATTTGCACATGCACCCCCAGCAGTCAGTGGGCCAGAGCAGAGAGGGTGCAGTCTGGTCAGCCTGTCACAGATCTAGAACCCTGCAATGCAGCGAGAGGTCGACCATGTGAGGAAAGCCCACAGCATGGAGCAACTGCTGGCTACAGAAGGACTGTAATGTTTATCTTTTAAAACTTTATTTCTTTATCTTTCTAAATTTATACTATGAAGAACTTAATGGAGAACTTTAAGCTTATTTCCTTATTTCTCTACTTTCATACCTTGTTTATTTTAGTAACTAAGACTTGTACCTAGGTAATTTGTATGTAAGATGTGTAGTATCATTGCACACATGTCACTGTACTCATGTACTTTGTACTTGAGCACTCATGACATTAAACCTAATGCTGAAATCATTTGATCTCAGATAAATATTTCTCGCAGTCCTGAGAAGGCAGCCAGTATAATCAAAGACCTCTCCCCCATCCTCAATATAATCTATTCCAACCTCTGTCTGTCAGACAGACGATACAAAAACTTAAACATACATACTAACAGATTCAAGAACAGCTTCTTCCCTGCTGTTATTAGGTTTCTGAAGGGACCTCTCAAATTTTAAATTTAATGTCGATCTCACTCTTTGTGCGCCTTCACTGCAGCTGTAACATTGTATTCTTTGCTCTGTTCTATTACCCTTACACGCTTTGAATGGGACGATCCTCCAGTACTGTACGCAAAACAAAATAAACTATTTCAAATTTAAAAAACCAAAGCTCACCCACCTTGCAGCAGTATGACTGGAGCACGCTCCTTTTCTTTCTTCATCTTGCACGTCTTCCAGATGACAATAATGATCAGAACTACAGACGAGAAGCCAAGGATCACTGGGATGATGATAACCCCATTGTTTACACCATTCGCATCTGAGACAGGAGGGAAGAGACATACATCTATCAGTCGCACTGTTTTCTCCCAGTAACAAAATCCCCATACACACCCATGTCAGAAACTTCCATTACATGAATCTCCCAGTACACTGATACTGAGAGGCTGCATGGTCTACCCCTGTTCCTATCTTCCTAATAACTCCAACTCAGAGTCTCCTTTGGTGACTTCAGGTCTAAAACTGGTCTATGCTAAAGAAATTGCTTAAAATTGTTCTACAGCTAGAAAATAAGCATCACCAAAATAACAAACTGAATAAAACAGAGACAGTTACATTTATATTGCTGACTGTCATATGTTATTCTAAAGGACTTTCCAGCCAATGATGTACTACTTCACTAATAGCGACTATTGCAATGGAGGGCATGTGACACACACACACAGGACGATGGTGATGTCACTGGTAGAGAGGGGCCGGGATTTGAACCCTTGGAGTCTCAGTTCAATGAGGACTCTTTCATATAATGGTCCAGAACTTGATCCACGTTTCCCAGAGGACTGGTTTGTTAGCCAACTTCCTGAAGCTTGGATAAGGACATAGTCAGAAGTCACACAACACTAGATTATAGTTCAACAGGCTTATTTGAAATCACAAGTTTTCAGAGCACTGCTCCTTCATCCAATCCTATCACAGCAGCTATAGAAATTCAAATTCAAATTCAATTCATCAATCGGGAACGTAAAGCTAGTCTTCACAATGGTGACCTGGAAACCAACTTCAATTGTTGTAAGTGAACCAGATGGGTTTTTACATCACTTAGGGAGGGAAACTTGCAATCCTTAGCTGGTCTGGCCTGTGTGTGAGACTCCAAACCAACAGCAAGGTGGCTGACTCTTAACTGCCCACTGAAGTAGCCACTGAAGCACTGCATTCACTAGATACAGGATGGTGGCACAGTGGCTCAGTGGCTAGCACTGCTGCCTCACAGCGTCAGGGACTCAAGTTCGATTCTACCATCTATGTGAAGTTTGCTTGTCCACCTCACATCTACCTGTATTTCCTCTGGGTTCTCCAGTTACCTCCCACAGTCCAAAGATGTGCAGGGTAGGTGGATTGGCCATGAGAAATGCAGGGTTACGGCAGAGGGTAGGGGTCAGATGCTCTTCATAAAGGTCTGTGTAACCCAATGGACCGATTGTCCTGCTTCCATACTGTAGGGATTCTATGTTTCCATGCACACTAAAAACTGGCCTTGCCAATGGTACCCACATCCCATGAAGGAGAGGAAATCAAAACAAGACAGTGATCTAACAATTAGTTCAAGTATTGTTGGTTGAGAGATAAATATTGTCCAGAAGATAATAAGAAAACCTCTGCTCTCCTTCAACATGGTGTCATATAGCCTTTTACAAGGGAACAGAAGCAGCTCAGGTGAACACCTCCTGAGAGATGGTACCTCCAATAATGCAGCACTCCCTCGGAGCTACACTGTGACATTAACATGGTCAGACTGAGCACAAGTTGGGACTCAAACTCTCAATCTTCTCACTAACAAGCTGGAGCGCTGTCATAGTCATACAGCATGGAAACAGACCCTTTGGTCCAACAGTCCATGCCAACTATAATTCCAAACCAAACTAGTCCCATCAGTCTGCACTTGGGCCATGTCCCTCCAAACTTTCCTATTCATTTATTTATCCAAATGTCTTTTAAAAGTTGTAACTGTACCTGCATCCACCACTTCCTTTGGAAGTTCATTCCACACATGAACCACCCTGTAAAAATAAAGTTGTCCCTCATGTCTTTGTAAAAACCTTTCTCCTCTCACCTGAAGACCCACCTTTCCCCCACCCGAGCAAAAAAACACTAGCCATTCACCTTATCTAAACCCCTCCACTTTATAAACCTTTATAAAAAGGTCACCCCCTCAAACTTCTACGTTCCAGTGAAAGAAGTCCCAGCCTATCCAGTAACAAGTTGGTAAATCTCAGCATTGATTTGGTCTCTCTTCACAGAAATTGCCAAACAAATAAAAAAAGGTAAGAATCAGAGACTCACTACATCGATTCGAGGTGCTGAAATTACACTGGAGGCTCATTAGACTTGAGCACACGGTGGGCAGGATCTGGAAAACATTGAAGTAGTATCAGTGAGAGTGAGGAAGTCAATAACCCATCAGACAGACAGTCAGTCAGCACGGTCAAGTTAAACAGGTCATTTCTGAAAAGTGCACCAGAGAGAGGGTGGATCCCACAATTACATCCTGACCAAGCCCAGATCCCCACCAAGTGGCCAATAAAATCACTCTGGAAGACAAGTGAGGATTTATCAGAGTGAAGTGACCAATTGTGCAGAGACACCAGCAGACCGGGCACAATACTGTTTCTAGGACTTTCACCTAGAACTTCTAGGCCAATTCTAGCCCTCAATGTCCCTCTTCCAATAGAGCTGGATGCTATCCTGACACAGAGCTGCTTAGTTGCATCAAAATACATCATTTCCCACCCCAAAAATTCAAACGGTCCTGCTCTGGCGGCACAGTGGTTAGCACTGCTGCCTTACAGCACCAGGGTCCCAGGTTCAATTCCAGCCTCAGGTCTGTGTGGAGTTTGCATGCTCTCCCTGTGTCTGCGTGGGTTTCTTCCGGGTGTTCCGGTTTCCTCCCACAATCACAAAGATGTGCAGGCCAGGTGAATTGGCCATGCTAAATTGCCCGTAGTGTTAGGTGTAGGGGTATGGGCGGGTTGCGCTTCGGCGGGTCAGTGTGGACTTGTTGGGCTGAAAGGCCTGTTTCCATACTAAGTAATCTAATCTTATTTCAGGAGAGTCACCATCAGGTAAATGTTCCACTTAATGACATTTTTAACAAATTTAAGACTAAAACTCCAGTTTACAAACTTTTGACACTTTCCTTAACTCTTCTCTATAGTTCTCAAAATCGACTTCACACCCACTACCCCACTCCCACCCACGGGTCATTTCTTTTACTCCAAATCTTTCCAGCTTGCCCTTTTTCATTGTGTGGTAACTTCTCTAAATCCCAAGGTACAGGGAGAGGCTGGAGCATTGAAGAGTGTTAACTAGTTCTGACAGATGAAACATGGGAGACAGAAAACATGTCACAATTAACAGTTGTTTGAGGACTGGAGGGTAGAGAGCAATGTGTTCCACAAGATTTAATATTCAGACCATAAATTTTTAGTCCAAGTAAAATTATTTTGATATTGGAACACAAAATAAGCTTCTAAAATTTGCTTATGAATCCAAACATGGTTGTGTGGATGACTAAGTGACTGCAAGAAGAAATGGATGCAGAAGCATAATGAGGCACACAAGTGGCAGATGGAAGGTGTGAGATGATGGACATTGCAGAAGGGATAGGGAGAAGCAGTAGAGACTGAATGACATTTCCAAACAAAGTCAGGAAGAGATGCATAGCACCTTGAAGGTACCAGGATAGATTAAACCAGCAGTTAGCAAAATACATGCAAACTTGGGCTTCATAGATAGAAGCATTCAGTAAAGACAAGAAAAAGGAGGGAATTGATACTAGACCTTCCTAAAGCTCTGATTAGTCCACATCTAATTCTGAACACAACACTTTACAAAGGATCGTCAAGAGGCTGCAGAGGAGACCGACTAGAACCTTCTGGGGATGATGAGCTTCTATCACAGGCTTAGGTTGGAGAAGTTGGTATGTTTCTCCTTGCAGCAAAAGAAGCGAGAGAGCGAGAGCAAATCTGATTGAGGTGTACAAGATTGTGACAGATTGGATAAGGTACATGAGGAAAGGCTGTCTCCTTTATTATATGGTACAAAGATGAGTACACTCAATTTTTTTTTTAAGGCAAGAGATAGAGAGTGAAGGATGTGAAGATGAGATCTGGAACCCAACGGATAAGCACTAAAGAGAAATAAACTTGCAGGGTTACAAGGACAAGGAGCTTAAGAGGTGACATTATGGAGGTTTATAAAATCATAAGGAGTATAAATAAGGTGAATGGCAGGTATCCTTTCACTAGGGTGGAGGATTTCGAGACTGGGGGCATATTTTTAAGGTGAAAGGACAAAGATTTAGAAAAAGATAGGTATTTTTTGGAAACACAGAGTGGTTTGTGTGTGGACTGAACTTCCAGAGGAAGTGATGGATGCAGTTACAGTTATAACTGTTATGAAGCAGAGCTTGACCCTCCTCTGATAACTAAATCCAGAAAAACACCAGAGAGGCTTGCCTTGCCTCAATCTGTTAGAATAAGTGTGAAAGAAGAAATAACCACCTCTCACCACCCCTCCTGCCCCACAAACTGTTATAAGGAAGTGGTTAAACAAAATTAAATCCTTTCACTTACTTGATAAATCAACAAGTAACAATTTATGTATCTAACTCCAACAGTGAACAAATTAACAGAACCTCTAACAAACTGAACAATTCCCCTCTAACTAACTACTCCCAAATAAAACAGAATTCTAATGGTATGCTGTTCCAATAAATACAAGCCCCACTTATGTAAAATACAAAAACATGTTAGTCTCTCAAATGCTCCACCCCCTCTCTGTTGATCTTCTTTCAAGAAGATCTCCTCCTTTGAATTCTTGCATCAATGTCTCTCTCCATGAGATTTGTGTGTCAGGAATATTAGCTAAGAGTGCTGCTGTAACTTTAGTAAAATAATGGTTACTCAGAGTGCAGTTTGCTCTCTGCCAATTTTCAAGGCCCTGTTCTTTTCCACCCTTGATTTCTTACAATAGCATTGGTTCTAGGTTGTCAAAACCATCAGGTTTAAATTTAAATTGTCCTTAGTCTTCAAGTGCCTGGTTTAAATTAAATTGGCTAAAGTTTAAAAATCTGTTGTCCTGGTAAAAATGCTACTTTGCTGTTTGATACAAATATTTCAATTTGAGCATCTGCAAACTTTGTGTGCAACAGCTTGCCACTCAATTTTAAAATCTTTAAGCATAGAGAAAAAACATCTTTTAAAAGGGACCATGCAATCTCCTCCCACACACACACCCCCAATCATTTTCCAAACATCAAATTCTAACATCCTGCCTACCAATCCAGAAATACTCTACCCACTTTGCGGAACAATGTTTAAAAGACATTTAGATAAGGACATGAATAAGAAATATTTGGAGGGATTATGGGCCAAGCGCAGGCAGGTGGGACTGGTTTAGTTTGGGATTATGGTCGGCATGGACTGGTTGGACTGAAGGGTCTGTTTCCATGCAGTCTGACTCTATGACACAGTGAGTGAATGGGGCAGCCTGGACTATTCCACAAAGGGTCAGCATAGGTTTGATGGACCGAATGACTGCTTTCTGAGCCGTAGAGGACTGATCAGTCAAAGTCAGCATAAATGCAGAGAGATCCTCATTAACAATGGTATATTAACAAAATCTAACATTAAGCAGCTCTGAACTTATTGAAGATAAGGGCGGCACAGGGTTAGCACTGCTGCCTCACAGCGCCAGAGATCTGGGTTTAATTCCCTCCTCGGAAAAATAATGAATGTTCAGAATGTGAACCTCGTGACTCTTTAGAGCTATAGAAGGGAGGAGCTTAAACTGTATTTAATCGAAAACTTTGTTAGCCTGGCGCGCTTTTCTCAGAAGAGTGCCCAACTCTGCAGACTTGCTAATAAAACTTTGTTTTCCTGAATTTGTCTAGAGTGATTATTGAGAAGCGATTTTCGTTTCTAACAGTATATTAACAAAATCTAACATTAAGCAGCTCTGAACTTATTGAAGATAAGGGCGGCACGGGGTTAGCACTGCTGCCTCACAGCGCCAGAGATCTGGGTTTAATTCCCTCCTCGGGCAACTGTATGGAGTTTGCACATTCTCCCAGTGTCTGAGAGAGTTTCCTCCAGGTGCTCTGGTTTCCTCCCACAGTCCTAAAGATGTGCAGGTTAGATGAATTGGCCATGCTAAATTGCCTGTAGTGTTAGGTGAAGGGGTAAATGTAGGGGAATGGGTCTGGGCGAGTTGCTCTTCGGAGGGTCAGTGTGTACTTGTTGGGCCGAAGGGCCTGTTTCCTCACTGTAAGTAATCTAATCAAGATGTAGGATTGGTGAACAACAATTAGCAAGACACTTCAAGATCTCTGGTGAGGCAAGTGCTTCCAGCTGAATCTGGGGAGAGACTGGAGATGTAATAAGAAATTATGTGGTGGAAGGCAGGAAAACAGAGCAGTGTAAAACAGTTCAGGGTACTATGATTACCAGTGCCAACCTCACCCACAGCAACAAAAAGCTACTAAAGCAATGCTGTAACTACAAAGGAGCCAGCTATCTTTCCCTATTCCTTCTCTTATGACCCATTTGCACAACCCCACTCCCTGTTTATCGGAGGCTGTAGTGAGTTTCTGTCTGCACCCTAGAGGTACCTTATAACCCAGTATTGCTTCAACTGGTGTTTAAAATTATATTTCCACACATCCTGGTACAATCCGTCCTCATACCTGAATGCAGCATGAATAAGAATTTCACATTTTAAACCATTCAAAGTGATGCAATCCGACAGGGAAACCTAGAGCCTCACCAGCTTCTTAATCAGTCATCATTCCTGGTCCCTAACAAAAGGTCAGCTCCATTGGCAAGATCTAGATAAATATCCAACCATTTAAACAGCCTCTTCTCACTCTTAGTCAATGATTCTACTTCACAAAGAAGCCCAAAAAACAAACAGATGGACGTACACCTCAGTAATAATACTTCCACTATAATCAAATCCTGGAATGATTTGAACTGTTATCAATGCTCACAGCTCTTACACAATAAACACATTAGAATCCATTGTTACTATGGTCAAGAGAGTGAACACAACCTGGAACAAACCACCACCCTCTTAAAACACAATCTGGTGGATGACTCAGTAGACATGGAGAACATGGCATTTAACATTTACACACAAAATCAAATCAACTCTCCCTGTGGCTCCTATTTCTATTAGTCTAGTGTTATTAAAAAGTGGAATGTTTAAACAAAACCTACAGAAGTGGATGGGGATCAAAGTGCTCAGTGGCAAGTCGTGGAGTAGATAGCAAGCTGACAACAGAACAGCAGAGGGGTGAGGAATTAAAGACACTCAATCAGATTTGTGAAATGTACAGTGGAAAATGGTGTCCCACAAGGATTACCGCCAGGAACACACTTTTACACAAGTAATTTAGGCTTAAGAACTGGACACGCAATTCCAAATTTTGCAGATGGCCAAACTTGGTGATGTGATAAATTCTAAGGAAGACTGTGACAAGACCCCACTGGGCATCATTTTCACATCAATTAAGGAAACTTCAAGTCCAGCCTCAACTCTCCCACTTCATTATTCAACAACTGAAGGAAATAGAATTGTCTTACACATCTCAAAGCTTTGCATAATTTTAAAAGCCATCACTAAAACATCACTTGGGCTTCTTCACTCATATGGATGTCCTGAAGTTTTTCTTTTACCCCAGTTGTGTCTTTCCCAAAGCAGTCCTGATGAATTTACACTACACTCTCTCAATGCCCAAAATAACTGCCCACAATTTCACCAAGTACAAACAAAGTGGGCTCTGAAAGAGTGGCCACTGCACCCTGGTACAACCTTGGGTTTATCCATCTGCTTCAGAAACTGACAGTGTCCCTGTTCAAATGGGATTGAACCATTTAAGCAACTTGAAGAAACATGGAAGGATCAACAAGAGAAAGTGGTGTTGTTATAATGTTCTCTGCCCATTGGTCATGGTTCTCAAAAGCAGGCCCAGGTACATGGGAGCAGGGCGAAAGGAAATGAGTGAACCCATTGTCCCAAAGCAAACAAATCCCATTGGGCACTGATTCAAAATGAAACCATTTGATAAGGAAACCTCTCCCCTTCATGAGCAACTAAAACAAGAAGTCTCATTTAAAAAAAGGAAACAAAAAGCCTTTATTTCTCTTTGCCAAATAATCCTGTTATACTTTGGATCACAGGGTCAGATTTTATACTAAGCTGTTTAAACAATGACATTGCACCTGTAGTGACGATGACAAAATATCAGTTAATGATCAACTCGGGCATCTGACATTTCTAATTGTCCTTTTATTGACCATGTTGCAGTGTCAGATTTGCTCGAGTTCCTTCATATTATAATACTGCACGATTGTAGAGGTTCCTTCTGTGTCATTGTACAGTATGACAGAAACATCTTTGGAAAGCAAAATACAATTACATGATTTTTTTCAAATCTCCACAGTATGTCATCGCTATTCAGAGACTACGACAAAAACAGTATTTTTGTCTTGTGGGAGTTTTCATTTCGCATCCTCTAGGCTTAAAAATATAGGTTCTTGGAGGAAAGCATCACACTCTCAATAGCTTTAAAAACTGAAAAATAAGAGGTTGCCTCACATTCGGACTTCACTGAATACAACAGAATGTGGTCAGTATTATTGACTACCAATAGATCTATGTTTACAATAACGTGACTTTAAAAATCACAGGAATTTTAAATAATGGGGACACACAGAATCTTTCAAAAATGATCAGCATGTTGTGTGGCTGGACTCCAGAAAAAAATTGAAACTAATCAAAGATCTCAGACAACTTGTCAAAAAAGTTTAGATTTTCAGAGCAGTTTTACTGTTAGGTAGTTGGGAACTATCAGATTAGATTAGATTACAGTGTGGAAACAGGCCCTTCGGCCCAACAAGTCCACACCGACCCGCGGGTCTCTGGCGCTGTGAGGCAGCAGTGCTAACCACTGTGCCACCGTGCCGCCCACAAGATGTTAGAGGGAGAATAAAACCATTGCAAATAGGAAGAGGGTAGACCAATTGGCCCATTGAGTCTGCTCTGCCATTCAACATGGTCATGACTGATCGATCTCAAAGCCATACTCGTGCGCTCTCAAGTCCTTGATACCTTTAGCCTCTAAAAAGACTATGCCTTATCCACGCTCACTAAACTGATCCATTGCTGTTGGAGCCCTCGCACCAAGAATCACACCCCTATTTCCACCCAATCTTACAACAAACTGTTCCCAGAACAACTCACTACTCACTGAAGGTTCCAGAATTGACCAGGATCCCTCACACTGGCACCATCTTTAAAAGCTCAATTTGCACCCGAGTGAGTACTCATCATTCCGGAGCTGTCCTGCACACTCCTGAGATTTTGCCTCAAACGGCAGACCAGGAGGATTGGAAAAAGGAAATAATCAAAAATCTTGTCCTGCTTTGAGAGTGGGGCTCAGGAGGTTCGGCTGGACAGAGAGGTGCAGAGGTGGGACTTCATCTTTCTCCGGGACTAGCAGTGAAAGACATGACACCAGACCCTGCCCAGCCTGGTCCAAAGTTACCATCCAGGTCAGTGCAGTCTCAGCTGTCTGGAGGAATGGTGTGCTCTGTAGGAGGGAGGTCAACAACCTTCTCCATTCCACCAGCTAAAGTGCCCCATCTTCTCTTTAATACCTCACACTCCGTGCCTTTACTGTACAAAGGATCATGCTCCAAAAACTTAGAAACGCACACATCCCCATCTTCATTCAACCATCCCAACCCCTGACATCACTCACCCTCCATGTCCTGCGCTGCCTGCTCACATGCTCAAGACACCTCCCCACTTGCCACCCACCTCCATCTCCTGGAATTCCTGCCTCTCTCTCATTCCAGGAGCAAAACAGCTCACAATAGACCAAAAAGAGTCAGGATGGATGTGTGCTGCTCATCATGTGGTTCCTCACCCCAAGGAGACGACCCTGATTCTAACATCCTGAGGCAGATTGGTGTCAGAGGCTGCCTTTACTTACTGTGCCAGATTCTGAGGGAATGCTATCACCCTGCAGTGGGCCGAGGCCCTGCTGACAAGCTTCCTTGTCACAGGAAGACAACAATAAAATGAGCCATGCATTTCTAGCTGAGGGGCAAAGTGCAAAATGGCCCAGCAAGATAGGGATGCTGTAAAACATCCAGGTAGGTCCAGAGTGACTGAGTGTGATGAGTACGAGTGAAGATCCTGGAGATTCGGCCTGGTACAGTCCCTAAGCTGTGTGTCCCCTCAGCACATTGAGCTAGCTGCAGTATTATGGTGACAGATACTAGGGAAGCCCAAGGTGCATGCGGATGTACAGAAGCATCCTATCAGTGGATTGGAGTAGATATGTTCACAGGGTTTGGCATATACCAGATGCCAATGCTTGTGGACATGTGGTACATGTAGCCAGTGTCCACAGAATGTGTTTGGAGATGGTACCCATTGTCCAACACATGGGTTCTTTGGAGAAAGAAGAGGGTTAAACCCATCAAAACCCCCCACTGATTGTTGTGGTTCTGTTCGCCGAGCTGGAAGCTTTTGTTGCATTACGTTTCGTCCCCTGGCTAGGCGACATCATCAGTGCTTGGGAGCCTCCTGCAAAGCGCTTCTTTGTATATTGGGTACCCAGCACTGATGATGTCGCCTAGCCAGGGGACGAAACGTTTGCAACAAAAACTTCCAGCTCGGCGAACAGAACCACAACAACGAGCACCCGAGCTACAAATCTTCGCACAAACTTTGAACCCCCCACTGATTTCCACATCAGGTTTTCCTGACAGATAGTTTGAGAGTTTCACAAGATCACAGCCTGTTAGGTTGTTAACAAGTATAACAAGCAATAATGCCCGCCACATGGAAACTGTCGACTGGTGATAATATTGTCATGCCACTCAAGTGGAGTTAGGGGGCACAGGGGAATGGGAAGTGTTTGGTGGATTAATGGGCATTGAGGTGACTAGCTTACCATTGTTCATGGCACTCAGAACTGCCTCTTGCTGCACTCCCTCAATGGCAAGTCACAGACCCCTCAACCCAACTCATCCATGCCAATGAGATATCCTAATTTAATCTATTCCCATTTGCCAGCATTTGGCCCATACCCTTCTAATCCCTTCCTATTCATATACCCATCCAAATGCCTTTTGGAATGTTGTAATTGTACCAGCCTCCACCACCTCCTCTGGCAGCTCATTCCGTACACACACCACCCTGTGGGTGAAAATGCTGCCCCTTAGGTCCCTTTTAGATCTTCCCCTCTCACCTTAAACTTATGCCCTCTAGTTTTGGACTCCCCTACCTGGGAGTATCTTTTCTTGGATAAAATATGACCAAACCTACATTTGATCACCCAGGTGTAGTCTTACCAAGTCACTGTACAGTAACTGATAGGATCAAACCAGATGTGGTATTGAGCTCCTTGGAAATACATAACAATACTAGACATTTTTATTCAATACAGACACTCTTGATTTTCATGGGAAGTACCAAATAAAGTTTTTTTTAAAGAAGAGAATCTGGGTCAATGTTCCTGCATTCAACAGGTGACATTTAAATGCTGACAATGCAGGTTTAGTTCAGAGGTTCAAGACACCATGAGAGTGCACAGGTTGGGGTTTGGTAATAGGGCAAGAAAATAAATAAGAAATGAGTGAGCATGGGATAAGGGGAGCACTGGCCCTTCCAAACGTCACATGTACACACACAAACACACGTACACACACACACGTACACACACACACACGTACACACACACACACACCCTCCTGTAAAGAAAAGGAAGATGTACTAAAAGAAATTAGGGCCGCATAGTGACTCAGTGGTTAGCACTGCTGCCCCATAGTGCCAAGGACCCAGGTGTGATTCCAGGTCCTGGCAACTGTCTGTGTGGAGTTTGCACTTTTACCCAGTGTCTGGTAGGTTTCCTCCCACAATCCAAAGGTGTGCAGGCTAGGGGGAATTAGCCATGGGAAATGCAGGCTTACAGGGATAATGTTCGGTGTTGGGGGAGAGGAGTGGAGTCCAGGTGGGATGTTCCTCAGTGTGCACTCGATGGGTTGAACGGCCTGCTTCCACACTGTAATGATTCTATAACGCTGAAATGTAAACATACAGTGCATGAAAATAAACAGGGTGTCTTCTCAAGAAATTTTAGGGATCATTGTTCATCTTGTACATGGTAATGGTATAAACAGGGCTCTGGGATATCCACATTACGTATGAAAGCCCACAGTGATCTCTATAGATAGGAAGGATATGGATACCCTGGGAAGCAGCATACAGGACAACACCCGAATCTTCGAGGATTTAATGAGAAAGTTAGGCTCCAAGAGTGAATGTTACTTATAGTAAGGAGCTGCAGGATTAAAGATGACAATTTTAAAATGATATAAAGGGAATGGATACTGTCGAGTTTAATATGAACTTTAAGGAAAATAGGGACAGTATGTCAAGACTTCATGTGTCCAATCAGCAGAGTTAGGTTGATTACAGGATGAATGTCTTTTCGGTCAATGCAGTGGAGTGTTGTGTGATACAAAATCAAGCGTGAAACTGAAAGGAAGAAACCAGCATGGTTATATAATGGGCAGAAACAGCAAGAGGAGAGGAACAATTACCTGCTCCTGAGCTGGATGTGTCAATGGATGACAATGGACCAATTCCACTTGAACATTAGGGAGTGTTAAAGGAAGCAGTGTAAGAGAAAAATGGAAATGATCTGCTCACTTAATATGAAGGGAGGAAATGTGGGGAGGTGAGTAAAGGAGATGCGATTACAGAAAGGAGGGACAGCATCCTCAGTGATTAAAGGAGATGGCATGAGAGAGGCCTGTCTCCCATCTTCCCAATAGCACAGCCATGCAGGTGAGCAGCTCAGACAGAATGTTGTTCGTTGTTGCTGATTGTAATAGACCAAAATCCAACTTGAAAAAGAGAATGCCCAAGTGTAAAAGAAAAAAAAGATTGGCAGCAAAAGATTTAAATGCATCAGAATTGAAAGGAGAGTGGGTGACTGACTGGAGGAGGTGGAGCAGGGTAATTAACCAGCATTCTGAAATAGGAAGGAGGGAGGGAGACAGGAGAAAAGATAACACTCTTGTTCTCAAATACAGGGAAAGCACCATAGCCCTTAAAAAGGGAGCTTAACAACATACTTGCAAGATGCCATTTTGCTTTGATGCTAAGGAGCATGGACAAATCGGATATCTGCGGGAGTTCTCCAGACAGACAGTGATATCTTTCGTAAGATATTAGCAGAAATCATAATCAGACATTTATCCAAGGTTCTGTCCATTTCTCCCCAGTTTTGCAATTTTTGAAGCCAGCAGATCCCTCAAGTTGGGGAGGTGGAAGTATATGATTTGACTGCTCTATCTTTACAATCAACACCACTACAGCAAGGTCTCGTCAGAGAAGTTTAATAACACCAACAGCTAAATATTGCTATAGAGACATTTTAAAAGGCAGAAAGTAAATTTCATCATTAAATGTCTTGACTTGACCACATGGTTATGGAACAAAATTCTCTCCAATCAATTCAGTTGGATTCAGTCTCCTCAATCCACAAATCATATGAATTGAAACTGCGAGATTTTATAAAGAGATCGAAAATATTTAATGAAACAACTGGAAAACTGGACACTGTAGAAGATTAGAGAAATCCCAGACAAATACCGAGCACTCAGACAATAAAATATTATAGGCACAAGGAGCAAAGCAATCAAGTAACTAATACCAACTGGTGCATAGAGACAAACAAAACCAAAACTTCATCTTGCCAGTGCATTTAGCACGCGAAAAGCTTAGAAAACTGTCCAATTGTGTGGTGTAACCTTTTTATATTTTTAAATTTAACAACACCCAAGCTTGATAAAATTTAGATCCTTCACAAACTCAAGATTCTGCAGTTTCAAGCCCAAATCTCAATTAACGAAGTGTACCAGATCTTTAATTTTCAAAAGTGAGACCAATTGAACCATGGAAAATAACCAGTGGATATTATCAGGACATGACCCACAGAGCTCTTGATGAATATGTTTTTTGTATAACAGCAGCTACTAGCGAACAAGATCAAACTGACATCTTGCACGAGAAGGAGTTCACAAAGTTTGTGCGAAGATTTGTAGCTCGGGTGCTCGTTGTTGTGGTTCTGTTCGCCGAGCTGGAAGTTTTTGTTGCAAACGTTTCGTCCCCTGGCTAGGCGACATCATCAGTGCTTGGGAGCCTCCTGCGAAGCGCTTCTTTGATGTTTCCTCCGGTGTTTATAGTGGTCTGTCCCTGCCGCTTCCGGTTGTCAGTTTCAGCTGTCCGCTGTAGTGGTTGGTATATTGGGTCCAGGTCGATGTGTTTGTTGATGGAGTTTGTGGATGAATGCCATGCCTCTAGGAATTCCCTAGCTGTTCTCTGTCTGGCTTGCCCTACGATAGTAGTGTTGTCCCAGTCGAATTAAATGCCTAAAACTAGGGGGCATGCATTCAAGGTGAGAGGGGGAAAGCTCAAAGGAGATAGAATCATAAAATCCTTAACAGTGTGCAAACAGGCCATTTGGCCCAACAAGTCCAATCTGACCCTCCAAAGAGTAACCCACCCAGACCCTATTATTCTACATTTACCTCAGACTAATGCACCTAACTTACACATCCCTGAACACAATGGGCAATTTAGTACGGCTAATTGCCCTAACCTGCACATCTTTGGATTGTAGGAGGAAACCAGAGCACCCAGAGGAAAGTCACGCAGACACGGGGAGAATGTGCAAACTCCAGTCAGACAGTCACCCGAGGCTGGAATCAAACCCAGATCCTTGGTGCTGTGAGGCAGCAGTGCTAACCACTGAGCCAGAGAGTGGTAGGAGTCTGGAATGCACTGTTAGAGGTGGTGGTGGAGGCAGATAGGGCATTTAAGAAACTTTTACATCGGCACATGAATATGCAAGGAATGGAGGGATATGGACCAAGGGCAGGCAGAGGGAATTAGTTTAATTTGGCATTGTGTTCGGTGCAACATCATTGGCTGTACTGTTCTAGGTTCTATATTATATGGACGAGTTAGACCGAAGGGTCTGTTTCTATGCTGTATAACTCTATGACTCTAATATCCTTGAGCTCAGATTCAGCTTTCAGCCTTGAACTTATTAGTTTTTCTTTTATGTTTCTCCTCCATGCTCTCCCTGCATTGATATTAACTCTTCCTCCTTGCAGTCTCCGACACATTAATATCGTGTATGACACAATTTACTTGACCTCTTCAAATTCTAGCCTCCATATTACTTCCCCTCATATTGAGCTCTGCAGCCATTTCCCTCTCACTCAGACAGGTCCAGGGCTCCCTTGGTATGATGTAACTCAGTTGCCAGCATTTCCACATCCGGAGTCAGACGATTGTGGCTTTGAGTCCCCCTCCAATGAGCACATACGACATAATCCAGGCACGTATTAAAGTGGTGCATTGCAGGTGTTGTGCATGTCAGCGCTGTTATCTTTAGGATGAGATGCCCATCCCTCTCCTGGACCAACATCAACCACTACCTAAAGCAGGTGTTACTATCTCATTGTTGTTTTTGGGATCCTCCTGTGCATAGACTGACTGCCTTTCCCTCACTTGTGACTACAAAGCACTTTGCAGGAGGCTCCCAAGCACTGATGATGTCGCCTAGCCAGGAGACGAAACGTTTGCAACAAAAACTTCCAGCTCGGCGAACAGAACCACAACAAGGAGTTCACAAACCCAAACCTCTTTCAGGACAACTCTCAAATGGAAGATGATGCACCACATTCTCAGAGAACAAGACTGTGGAGAGGAAAAACAAATCAAAAAGGGATGAACTTGCTGATAGGTAGGTGCCATTTGCTATCTTGACACTCTGGCACATCCCAAAGTGGTTCACTGCCAGTAGTTACGTTTCACAAAATGGTCATTTCATGAAATGTTCCTCCCCCCACCACACACATACACAGCAGTAATACAATGATTAGATGATGAGCTCAAACTTCATTAGGTCTTAAAGCAGACACTCTAATCTCACTGCATGTTGTGACTGTACAGATAATGCAGATAGCTTTCAAAGTCCACACTGCCTTCTAATTTAATGATAGCATGCAACTCAGCATTGAACTCCCTGCTGAAAAACCAAGAACATAGCGACAGACTCTCAGGAAAAGGAGCTGATTGCTTAGGAATGAGTGGAGCAGAAACCTTCTCATTTAGAGACTTTGAATCTTTGGCCTTCTCTCCCCAATGAGGCACCATTAAGGTCGAGAGAGAGAATTGAAGGATGTGAAGAGCAGGCTGGAAAGCAAAGTTGGAGGAAAGTCAGTCATGCTCCTCCTGCATGGTGGAGCAGGCTCAAAGGCTGAGTAGATAAATGCAAGATTATCCACTTTGATGGCAAGAGCAGGAAAGCAGATTATTATCTGAACAGTGCCAATTTAGGAAAAAGGTGAGGTGCATTGATTCCTGGGGGTCACTGGTGGAAGTCACTGAAGGTTAGCATGCAGATGCAGCAGGCCGTGAGGAAAGCTAACAGCACACTAGCCTTCAGTGAGGACTGGAGTAGGAATGTCTTGCTGCAATTATACAGGGCCTTGGTGAGACCACATCTTGAGTATTGTGTACAGTTTTAGTCTCCTAGTCTGAGGAAGGACATTCTTGTTACTGAGGGAGTCCAGTGAAGGTTTACCAGACTGATTCCAGGGATGGCAGCACTGACATATGAGGAGAGACTGGATTAACTGGAATTTTGAAGAATGAGTTTTGTTGGGGGGGGGGGGTAGAAATCTCAGAAATACAATTCTGATAGGACTCGACAGGTTAGATGCAGGAAGAATGTTGGGCCAGTGCAGAACAAGGGGTCTAAAAAGAAGGGATAAGCCATTCAGGACTGAAATGAGGAAGAATTTCTTCACTCAGAGTTGTGAACTTGTGGAATTCTCTCCCACAGGAAGCTGTTCATTAGGTATATTCAAGAGGGAACTGAATGTGGCTCTTGTGGCTAAAGGGGTCAAGGGATATGGAGAGAAAGTGGGAATGGGATACTGAGATTATATGATCACCCATAATCGTATTGAATGGTGGTGCAGGCTTGAAGGGCCGAATGGCCTACTCCCACACCTATTTTCTGTTTCTACCTCTGTCTGCTCATATTTTTGTATTTGAATATCCTACTGAGCAGCGTTGTCATTTCTTTGTTGCCCATGTTCTATCTGCCATTTTGAACAAAGAACAATGCAGCACAGAAACAGCCTGTGCTGAACATATTTTGCCCTTCCATATTAGAACTGCAACTAAACCATGTCCAGGAGAAAGAGTCTTCAGAGCCATTGCTCTCGCATCCAGACCAGCAGTCCCTGCAGAATTCAGCAACTCGGCAAACACTAGGCACTGCCAAAAACTCTGAGCACCATGGTAATCGCTGACTAACCTATGAGCTGGGGTTGTGAAAGTGGGCTCCTTCATACTGCTGAGCACATGTTCAGCCACATGGACAGAACAGAAAATTTGCAACAGCAGTTGACATCAGAAAAAAAATAGTACTTGCACGGCATTAACTGCACATTAACTTATCTCCCAACATGCCTTTTCTGTATAGCACACATGTCTCTCAGACTATTCCTGCACTAAATGCAGGCCATATGTTGCAAATGGTCATTGTTTAATTAAAACATTACCCAAAGCATTAAACTGATAAGCACCATAAAACTGAATTTCACAGTCAGTCAATCTGTTCAGAATATTAGTTGAGGAATAAATCTGGTTCAGGGCTCTGGGTAAAAGGCAGCTGTGCTCTTCACTATACATGCAGCCAAGAGGAAAGACTGAGCCGGTCTGTAAGAGGTAGTGATGCCAATAATGTAACACAGATAGCAAGTTACAAAAAGGAGGTTGGAAAATAGCTTAGTAAAATCATCCCACTACTATTTCATTTTTAGGGAAGTCAGGGTGGTTAGGAGCCATGTTGGTTCCCCGATGCGATAATGATGACGTCAGTGCTAACAACTGCGTGACAAGTATACTGAATAAATTTTCTTGCACTAATATTTACATTACAGGAAAAGATCTGCATGCGAAACATTCCATGGAAACTTATATCACATCAACAATAGACATCAGCAAAGCTAACAGAAGCCAAGTAACAGTAACAATGGCACAACACAGCGAGACATCACCAGGGCTAGAGAATTTCCATTCAAGGGTTTTAAAGAGGTGGGTGAATGCAGATGCTCCTGTCGAACCTGGTTGCGGGACCTGGCAACAGCGGTGCTGGGGAATCTTCGGTATAAACCCACTGACTCCCACAGTTAATTTGACCATACATACTCACACCCTGCTTCCTATAAAGACTCTATTCCATTCTCCCAGTTCCTCTGTCTCCATCGCATCTTTCCGGAGGATATCAACTTCCATAACGGTGCGTCCAAAATGTCTGCCTTCTTCTTCAACCAAGGATTCCCCAACACCATTATTGATAGGGGCCTCAACCAGGTCTGAGTCATCTCCCACACTTCAGCCCTCACTCCCTCACACAACAGCAATAGAGTTTCCCTTGTCCTTACCGATCATCCCACCGCTGCCATTTCAGTCACCTCCAGACACACATTCCCCTCCCCTCCCCTGTCCACTTCTGCAGGGACCGTTCCCTCCAGGACACCCTAGTCCACTCTTCCTTCACTCCCAACACCCCCCCACCCCACAGCCCCATGGCACCTTCTCCTATAACCACAGAAGGTCTAACACCTGCCCATTTACTTCCTCCTTCCTCAGTACCCAAGGGCGCAAACACACCTTCCAGGTGAAGCAGCACTTTACCTGCACTTCCCACAATCTAGTCTACTGCATTCGCTGCTCACTTTGTGGTTTCCTCAACACTGGAGGAAATGAAGCTTGACCGCTTTACAGAACAGCTACATTCTGCCCAAGATTGAGCTGCCAGTTGCCTGCCACTTTAACACACACCCTTGTCCCTTGGCCAACATCTCAGTCTCAGGTTTGCTACAGTGCTCCAGTGAAGCTTAGTGCAAGCTGGAAGAACAGCACCTCATTTTGCACTTGGGAACCCTGAAGTCTTCTGGACTTATTATTGCAACACCAGGTTGTAGCTCAAAAGGTTTATTTGGAAGCACTAGCTTTCAGAGTGCTGCACTTGCATCAGGGGAGCAGTGCTCCGAAAGTTAGTGCTTCCAAATAAACTTGTAGGACTATAACTTGGTGTTGTGAGAGTTTAACCTTTGTACACCCCAGTCCAAATTAGGACTCAATATCAAGTCCAATAATTTCAGGGCTTGAGCTCTCCCATGTCCTTGCTTGCCCCTACCCCACACACCAAGCTTCTTTATCACAGTCTGCTATTACACGCAACCCATTGTTAGAAATAGTGTAGGTTGGATAGGCTTCAGACTGTTGCACTGACCTATGAAACCAGCGAGGGCTGAAGGGCCTGTACTCTGCTGTAATGTTCTATGTTCTAGCCATTAATAGCTATTCACGCTTCTACCCAGATCGTGATCCACGCCTTTGTCTATGTAACTGCTCTGCTCTCATTGGGTTGTATATCCAGCTATTGTTTATTCCTTACCCCTCCCCCCACCCTATCCTCTGCATACAAACTGACATTTTCCTAGCTGCCACTAGTTCTGAGGAAGGGTCACTGGACACAAAACATTAAGTCTCATTTCTCTCCACAGATGCTGCCAGACCTGCTGAGTTTTTCCAGCAATTTCTGTCTTTGTTTCCTCTTGCGGGGAAATTACGACAGAGTCTATAATCCAATAGAGAGTAACTGAACCCCTTGGTAAATCAGCTGAACACAGCGACACATTTGGAAATATTTGAACAATTCTTGATGGATTTGATTGCATTTTTGGAGAGGGAACTAAAATAATGAACACGGGAATTTTGCTTTTGGTTTTAAATATGGAAATCATTTGATAAAGTCCTTCCTAAGAAAATATTTGCTCAAGTTGAAGCCCATGGAAGTGGAGGCCAAGATGAATCGAACAGCTGAGGTGATTGAATGAGGAGAGACAGAGTAGGGATCATGGCAGATTCTCAAATTGACAGGAATTGACTAGCAAGGACCTGTAAGAATTCAGAGAGTTTCTCAATGACTTAGACAATGAGCAAGGAAACCCCATATCCAAGCTCACTGATTATACAATGATAGAACACTAAAGTAAGACAGTGTAGATAAAGGCATAAAATTATAAAGCGATATTTGTAGATAAGTGAGTGGCAAAACTGCGGCAAACTAATTTTACTGTAAGTCAACTCCTTTAGATCTGAAAAGGACAGAGTAGGTTACCTTCTAAAAGCTAGAAACAAAGACTTGAGGGTACAGATACATACATTACCAAAATGTTCTGAACAAGTGCAGAAAATACTTCTAAGAAAAGGGAATGGAATGCCAGCATTCATATCTAAAAGACTATAATGCAAGGGGTTAGAAGTCAAGTTTCAATGACATATCTAGTTAGACAATTGCTGGACCACAGTTTTGGGTATTACTAAAGGATAACTTAGACTTGGAGGATGGGCTGGACTTGAAGGGTTAATTCACAAAGTGCACAATTGGATTGCAATCCCTAAAATTTAGAAGATTAAGGAGTGAGCTGAATAAGTTTAGCTTATTAAATAACATCTTCAGGAAACAGATAGTTTCTCTCCATCTAATTCCATTGTTAACAGAGATGTACAACATGGAAACAGACCCTTCGGTGCAACTTGTCCATGCCGGTCAGATATCCTAACCTAATCTTGTCCCATTTGCCAGCACTTGGCTCATATCACTCTAAATCCTTCCTATTCATATACCCAAGCAGATGCATTTTAAATATTGTAATTGTACCAGCCTCCACCACTTCCCTTAGCAGCTCAATCCATGCATGCATCACCCTCTGCGTGAAAAAGTTGTCCCTTAGGTCACTTATAAATCTTTCCCCTCTCACCTTAAACCTATGCCCTCTAGTTCTGGACTCATCCACCCCAGGGAAAAGACCTTGTCTATTTATTCTATCCATGTCCCTCAATTTTATAAACCTATAAGATCACCCCCAACCTCCGACGCTCCAGGGAAAATGGAGTTTGGGATTTGGAAATCTCATCTAAACATTTGAGCCGATGATTTTTAAGAGCAAAACTGGGGAACAAAGGATAGTAGCAGTGTGAAAATGTCTTCTGCAAACAGCTATTGATGTTATTCATGTGAATCCTCAAACCTACAACTATGATGCTGTATGATGGATACCCATCACTTGCTTGGTTGAGTGCAGCTCCAACAACACAAGCAGCATGACACCATCCAGGACAAAGCAACCCGCTTGATTTCCACTATATCCACACCCTCCAATGCTCAATAGCAGTATCATTTAGAAGATACACTGCAGAAATTCACCATGATCTCTTCCAAACCCATGACCACTTCCACTTAGAAGGACAAGGGCAGCAAATACATGGGAACACCACCTTCAAGTTCCCCTCCAAGCCGCTCACCATTCTGACTTGGAAATTTCTTGTAGAGTTTCTTTAATAGACCAGAGGTTCATTACATCAGACAAAATAAAAAAACAAACCCAAGCTATCTACTCATTGGAGACAGTTTAGAAAAATCTTAAAAACACGGAAAAACAAATGTTTTTAACAATTCCCAATATCTCTTTACAGAGATTCAAATCCAGAGGATTAACTGCTACATCTAATCATTAAGTTTGATGTAAGTGATTCCCTATGTTATGTCCCCCAAACTGTGGAGTATTTTTACATTACTACTCCAAACATTGACAGCTTAAACTTTCTCAGCTTTCAACAACCTGCCTGATGTCTGATCAAACATTCTGGTCTGGAAGTTCCATAAGCGAAACTTGAGTTTACATATTCCCTTAACTGCACTGAAATAAATGTATTTCTAGGATAGAAACTACTTGCTTCTGACCCAATCAGGATTCCTCTGAATTGCCCAAGAAACATTCATTCAATCTCTGGGCTTCTCAAGCCTAAAATCAACGCTTCATTAGTCCAAACTGAAACCAAATTAAACGGCATTCAGAGTTGACTTGAGTTGTTGTAAACAGCCACAGTACAATTAGACAACTTTTCATTTATTCTCTGGGGTTCATAGTCACCTGCTCTCTGAAATACGAGATTAAGTCACTGTTTCAGGATGACCATAGAAACATGAAAAATAGCTGGAGTAGGCCATTTAGCCCTTTGAGCCTGTACCACCATTCAATACAATCATGGCTGATTATTCAGTCTCAGTATCCCATTCCCACCCTCTCCCTTTAAAGGCCATGTCCAGCTCCCTCTTGAATATATTTAATGAAGTGGCTCCAACAGCTTCCTGTGGGAGAGAATTCCACAGGTTCACAACTTTGAGTGAAGAAACTCTTCCTTATCTCAGTCCTGAATGGCTTATCCCTTCTTCTTAGACTGTGACTCCTAGTTCTGGACTTCCTCAACCTCAGGAAATTGTTCCAGCATCGAGCCTGTCAAGTCCCGTCAGGATTTTATAAGTTCCTATGAGATCCTCCTCATTATTCTAAATTCCAGCAAGTACCAGTCCAGTTGATCCAATCTTTCTTCACATGTCAGTGCTGCCATCCCTGGAATCAGTCTGGCGAACCTTCGCTGGACTCCCTCAATAACAAGAATGTCCTTCCTCAGACTAGGAGACCAAAACTGGACACAGTACTCAAGGTGTAGCATCACCAAGGCCCTGCATAAATGCAGCAAAACATCCCTATTCCTATACTCAAATCCTTTTGCTATGAAGGACAGCATGCCATTACCTTGCCTCACTGCCTGCTATACCTGCATGCCAACCTTCAGCAATTGTTCTACCATGACACCCAGGTCTCGATGCACCTAACATGCCACCATCCAGATCATAACCTGCCCCCTATTTTTGCCACCAAAGTGGAAAATCTCACATGTATCCATTTGCCAAGTATTTGCCCACTCAGCCAGCCTGTCCAATTGGCATCCTCCACACAGCATAGACTTAGTGTCATCTGCAAATGTGGAGACATTGCATTCAATTCCTTTGTCCAAATTGTTAGTGTCTAGATTAGAGTGGTGCTGGAAAAGCACAGCAGTTCAGGCAGCATCCGAGGAGCAGGAAAATCGACGTTTCGGGCAAAAGCCCTTCATCAGGAATAGAGGCAGAGTGCCTGCAGGTCTTCACCATACCGACCAGATATCCTAAATTAATCTAGTCCTACTTGTCGGTATTTGGCGCATATCCCTCTTAAACCTTTCCTATCCGTGTACCCATCCAGTTGCCTTTTAAATTCTGTAATTGTACCAGTATCCTCCACTTCTTCTTGCAGCCCTTTGCACACCTGTACCACTCTCTGCATGGAAAAAAGTGCCCCTCAGGTCCCTTTTTATATTTTTCCCATCTCACCTTTAAACCTATACCCTTTAGTTGTGGACTGTCCAACCCTAGAAAAAAGACCTTGGCTACTCACTTCGTCCATGCCCCTCATGGTTTTATAAACCTCTATAAGGTCACTCCTCAGCCTCTGATTCTGGAGGGAAAATTGTCACATTGTGCAAAATAGAGTAAATTTTCTCTCCCTTTTTCCCTATGTTCTTTCTCCAGATTTCCCAATAAATTTCCAACTCATCTCTCAGGATTCCTTCAGTTACGCCCCATTGTTTACACCATTATGTCTTGCACTAATATTAGAAATCCCAATAAATTTCTCTCTTTAGTTCCCTGGTACTGCGTCTCTTCCTTTACTATGAAAATGGATTCAAATTTAATGTTAAACAGCATTCCCATGTTCTGAAAAACCCCACCCGAAGCTGCTACATGGGTGGGTGACTACCATTGTTGTTCTCTATCAGTGAAGCAGAAAACCTCCTGGTATTTAAATTAAGCTCTCTGACTGGTTCAGGACTTGATAGAGATGTTACACTAAAAGTAAGGAGCTGCGGATGCTAGAGATATGAAACAGAAATACAAACTGATGGAGAAACTCAGCAGGTCTGGCAGCATCCTTGGTAAGAAAGCAGAGTTAATGTTTTGAGTCTGGGGCCTCGTCATAGGAACCAAAATTCTTATTTTCTGGAAACATTTTTGTTGCTTTGAAACTAGCAACTAACTGGAGAGTGCAGCAGTTGGCTTTGGGTTGTAAAGGCTGATTTTAAGAGTAGTATTCACCAATCTCCTTCCCTATTTCTCATTGAATAACTCGGCCTTTTCCTTAGCCTTCATATTCACACCCACATCTACTTTACTTCAATCATTCCTCTTTCATTCATATATACTTCAAAATCGTCTAACCTAATCTCATCTTAAATTCTGTTAAAAGTTCTTTATTTAATTTCCATTGTCTTGTTATTTTAGTGATATCATTAATACTTTATTTGTAAAGGTTCGACACTATTAAGGAGCTGGTCCATACTCATGCATTGATGTGTGCTGAATCTACTTTGTGTTGACATGATTTCATCTGGAAATGGAAGAATTGAAGTATAGGGATTCACTTTTATGCTGAGTGTGCTGTTGACAATTTTTTAGTGTGTTCTGATAGAGCCCACTCTTGAATTCTTCCACTGGATGTGGGTGTTTATACTTGTTGGGTTGGTATTTACTACCCATCCTTAATTGCCCACAAGAATGCAATGGTGAGCTTCTGGCTTGAACCATTGTAGGCCATTTGGTGTGGTAACATCCAGCATGCTTTTGGGATTGAGTTCCTGGATGTTGACCTAGCAACACTGAAGAAATGATGAAACACTTTCTGGGGTCAGCATGGTTTGTAGTCTTGGAGGGGATCTTGCAGATGGTGTAGCCCCTGTGTGTTTGCTGCCCTAAACTTCCAGATGGTTGCGCTATTGCATTTGGAAGGTGGTGTCAGAGGAGCTTTGATAAGTTGCTGAGATGCATCTGATGGATAGTACACTGCTGCCATTGTGTTAGTGGTGAAGGTGGTTGCTGGGGTGCTACTCAAGTGGGCTTGCAAACAGACACTGAGCTGTGATGGCTACAGCCAACTGCAGTACTGAAACATTGACCATGGAGCACTGTCACTAGAAGCAGGCATCCTTCTATATTGGAAGGAGTGGCTGCAGGTTCTGCCTGGTGACCTGACTCAAACTGGTTGACCCACCTCCATGCACTTTCACTTAGTCCACCACAAATCCCGTGCCCACAGATTTTAATTGTGAATACCCATCAGCCATGACCTGCCCCATCACAATTTGTGTGATTTCCCTCGTGTGTCTGTGTGTCTGTGTGTCCTCTCCTTCTGAGTTGGCACCTGTCCTATCCTTTTTCCCCATTCCCAGTGACTCACCATTTTGCAAGTATCCTATCCTCCTGAATTATCTGCAACGTCAGATTCTGAGCTACTGGCCACAAGAATGATGGTGACCATGATTTTTCATCATCACTGTCATCTTTTCTTCCTCTACACTCGGCAAGGGGTTGCAGTTCTAGGATTTCTGACAAGATGTGTGTCCTAGGCTTGGGGTGTGGTGAGAGGAGAAAGTCCAAAGTGTGAGCTTGCATCACGTATAGTCTCGAAGGGAGAAAGGATTGTAGGATCAAGAATAAGTAGGATATGAAGAGGAGTATGTAGACTCTCTTCGTACACTGATTATGGGGCAGATTAGTAACACATCATTTCCCCAGGGCCTTCTCTCTTGTTGTTCTGTGGATGTCATTGCTGTTTTGTAATTACCTCCAAGGTTGCCCTGGTTTCATCTGAGACGCAGTTATGACTTTATCATACACCTGCCTTTTTGATTTGTCAACATGATTCCTGTGGGAAACTCTCCTTCAGCTGAGCCCAATTTTAAATGTAATATTTCCCCTCCTTCTGTCTGAGAGGTGAGTGTGCAGTGGGAGAGTTTAATAGGCAGGCATGTGAAACATCTGTCTTTTGGCAGAAAAGCAACATTGAAATATGCAATTTTGCCCTTTTAAATTTATATTTTAACAAAACAAGTAATACGAGCAGAATTAGGCCATTTGGCCCATCAAGACTGCTCTGTCACTCAATCATGGCTGATATGTTTCTCAAGGAGAGAAAGTGAGGGCTGCAGATGCTGGAGATCAGAGCTGAAAATGTGTTGCTGGAAAAGCGCAGGTCAGGCAGCATCCAAGGAACAGGAGAATCGACGTTTCTTCAGGAATGAGGAAAGTGTGTCCAGCAGGCTAAGATAAAAGGTAGGGAGGAGGGACTTGGGGGAGGGGCTTTGGAAATGCGATCCAAACTCTCTGAAGAAGGTCAACTCAGGGATTGCCATACCCCTGGGTGGCAGAATAGTCAACTGCTCTACTTTGGCTTTCTTGGATGACATCACCCTTCTGAGTGACTCTCACATCAATATGGGGAGGAACCTGAAGCTGCTCCAGTCATATTGTGACCGTACGAGCCTCAATATTAACATCGCAAAGTCAAAGGTCTTCCACTTTACATTCAAGAGGAAGACCTTCCTGCATAATCACTTTGTTAACTGGAAGCTGCGTAACAAATCTATACCCTATATACCCCCAGGTTATACTGAGAAATACCTGGGTGCCTGTATGGAAACTTGGATAGGTGTGTCTGAAGGAGAATGGAAGGAGAAGCTTAAGACCTGGGTGAGAGGAATACAGGCAACTTGTCTCCAACTGAGACAAGGCCTAGAGATCCTAAAAACTCATGTCATTCCCAGATTGTATTTTCATCTGATCCTGCCCGAAGCATCTCAAAGCACACTCATAAAGCTGGACCAGATCATACGCAACGCCACTGCCTGACCTGCTGCGCTTTTCCAGCAACACATTTCCAGCTCTGATATGTTTCTCAACCCCACTGTCCTGCCTTCTCCCAATAACTCTTGATCCCCTGACTAATCGAGATCCTCTCTATCTCTGTCTTAAATACACTCAATGACTTGGCCTGCACAGCCCTCCATGGCAATGAGATTCACCACCCTCTGGCTTGTCCTCCTTGTCTCAGCTCCTAAGGGTTATCCTTTCACTGTGCCCTTGGGTCCTAGTCTCTCCTACCAGTGGAATCATCATCTCCACGTCCACTCTAACTAGGCCTTTCAGTATTATGTCATTTCAATGAGATCCCTCCCACATCCTTCTAAACTCCATTGAGTACAGACTCACAGTTCTCAACCACTTCCCATATGACACACCCTTCAGCTCATGAATCATTCTTGTAAACCTCTCCAATGTCAATATATCCTTCCTTAGATACGGTGTCCAAAACTACTCTCGATATTCTAAACGCGTGACCAGAGCCTTATACAGCCTCAGCAATATGTATCTTGTATTCTCACGCTCTTGTTAATGAATGTTAGCATTGTCTTCCTAATCACCAACTGAATCTGCATGTTAACCCTAAGAAAATCCTGAACTAGGAAATCCCAAGTCCCTTTGCGCCTCAGATTTCTGAAGCCTTTCCCCATTTAAAAATAACTTCCACCTCTATTCTTCTTACCAAAGTGTATAACCTCACGCTTTCTCACATTGCCTTCCATCTGCCACTTTGTTGCCCACTCTCCTAGCCTGTCCAAGTCCTTCTGAGGCCTCCCTACTTCCTCAACAGTACCTGTCCCTCCACATACGTGTCATTTGCAAACTTAGCAACAATGCCCTCAGTTCCTTCATCCTGATCATTACTGTATAACATGAATGGTGTGGTTCCTATGAAACTCCATTTGCAAAGGTCTTCTCGTCAATTAGATCACATCTATTGGCTCTCCTTTGTCTAACTTGCCCGTTGTGTGTATAAAAAGCCTTGGGATTCTCCCTAATCCTGTTTGCTAATGCCTTTTCATGACCCTTTCTAGCCCTTCTAATTCATTGTTTAAGGTATGTCCTCGTTCCCTTATGTACTTCAACTTCCTAGACCTTACATGTATTTCCCTTTTCTTTTTGACCAAGGCCATTACATCCCTGGTCATTAAAGGTTCATGTAACATGCCGTATCTATCCTTCATTCTTGCAGGAACATGCTGATCCTGAACTCTTATCTATTTGAAATACTCCTACGTGTCTGATGTGGATTTACCCTCAAACAGCCACCTCCAATCTATACTCTCCACTTGTTAATAATATTTGTTGTAGTTTGCTTTCCTTCAATTTAACACCTTCACCTAAAGACTGCTGCTTTTCCTGTTCATGAGTATCTTAAAACTTGTGGTATTATGGACACTACTCCCGAAATGCTCCCCCACTGAAGTTTCACTCAGCTGGCTGGGTTCATTTCCCAAAAACCAGGTCTAGCATAACCCTTTCCCTGGTCACACTGTTTTCATATTATGGTTGAAACTTTATTGCTGGAACAGCACAGCAGGTCAGGCAGCATTTTTTCCAGGGAACAGGAGATTCGACGTTTCGGGCACAGGCCCTTATCTTAAAACTTGTGGTATTATGGACACTACTCCCGAAATGCTCCCCCACTGAAGTTTCACTCAGCTGGCTGGGTTCATTTCCCAAAAGCCAGATCTAGCATAACCCTTTCCCTGGTCACACTGTTTTCATATTATGTCAAGGAACCCCCCTGAATAGTCCTTACAAATCCTGCCCCATCCAAGCACAAAGTGAGTCCTAGTCCATACGGAGCAGTTAAAATCACCCACCACAACAATTCTGTTGTTTTTACATTTTTCCAAATTCTGTCTACATATTCCCTCCTCTATCTCCTGCTGGCTGTTGGGAAGCCTGTAGTGTACCCCAGCATTATGATTTCACCTTTCCTATTCCTGAGTTCTACCCATACTGCCTCGCTGCACAAGTCCTGTGTCCTCCCTCAGTACAGCTGTGAGATACTCCTTTACCGGTATTGCAACTCCCCCTCCCCTTTTACGTCCCTTCCTATCACACCTGGGACATTGAGATGCTGGTCCTGTCCCTCTTTCAGCCAAGTCTTTAATCACAATAATGTCACTGTTCCAATTATTAACAAAAGCTCTGTGTTCATCCAGCTTCCCTATTGTACTTCTCGCTTTGAAACGCATGCATTTCAGAACACTTCCCCTGGTCTTTGAGTCAGAGAGTCCTACAGCATGGAGATAGGCCCTTTTTGGCCTAACCTGGTCCATGCCGAACAAAACATCCATCCATGCCAACACTATTTCCCTGTGCTTGGCCCATATCCCTCTGAACCTTTCCAATCCATGTATTCTTTTCAAATACCTTTTAAATGTTATTAATGTTCTTTTCTCAATCACGTCTGGCAACTCATTCCATATGCGTATCACCATGTTAAAAAAAAAGTTGTCCCTCAGGTTCCCTTTTATTCTTTCCCCTCTAACCTTAAACTGATGCCCTCTCATCCTCAATTCCCTAACCCTGGGAAAAAGACTGAGTGCATTCACCCTATCCATGCCTCTCATAATCTTATACATTTCTATAAGATCCCCCTTAGTCTCGTATGCTCGAAGGAAAAGAAGTCCTAATTTGTCCAACCTCTCCCTCTAACTCAATGTTCAGTCCTGGCAACACGCTTGTAAATTTCTTCTGCACTCTTTCCAACTTAATACCATCTTGCAAGGTGACCAAAACTGCACACAATGCTCCAAGTGAGGCTCACCAATGTCTTGAACAACTGCATCTAACTTCCCAACTTCTGTACTCAGTGCCCTGACTGATGAAGGCCAGTCTGCCAAAAGCCACCTTCATTGCCCTGTCTACCTGTGACTCTCAGCGAACTATGAACCTGAACTCCAAGGTTCCGGTGTTCCGCTACACTAAAGGCCCTACCATTCACCATGAAACTCCAACCTTAATTTGACTTTCCAAAATGCAAGACCTCACACTTATCTATATTAAACTCTATTTGCCATTTCTCAGCCCACTTCCCCAACTGCTCAAGTTCCTGCTGCAATTTCTGATAACCTTCCTCATTGTCCACAATACTGCCTATCCTAGTGTCACCTGCAAACGTATTACATCCACATCATTGATATAGATAACAAACAGCAATGGGCCCAGCACCAAACCCATTCTTCCACATTACCCTGTAATTTCCGCAGTGTTTCCCTGCCTGCTCTTGTTCTTAGTCACGTTTCCCTTAGTTTCTACCTCTCCTGTAATGGATTGAGATTAAGAAAACTGATGCTTTTATCCATCCGTTTTGAAGTGGATTTGAAATATTTGTCTTACGACACATCAGAAGTTCTCTGCCTTCTCATGCGGCACAGAGTATAATGTGTACATGATTCCTTGTCACAAACAATTTTCTGAGTACACTCCTAAGAAAAACACCTTTGGGTGAATGAAGATCAATCTGAGAGCACTAACATCTGCCAAAGCAAGACAACTATCAGGTGTTGTTTTTGATTCTTATCATACCACTGTAATCCCAGGTCCAATCTTAGAATCCCTACAGTGTGAAAACAGGCCATTCAGCCCATTGAGTCTACACTGACCCTCCAAAGAGCATATAAATACAGATCTACAAATTTAAAAGTAAATATGCTACAATGAAGAAAAAGGATAACAATAGAGAATTGTAATCTAACAGAAAGATTTTGTAGTATTTTATGGATTTATTTGTTACAAGTTTATCTAACAACTTGACAACTGACTGTAACGATTTGGTTTTGAACAAGTGACAGTCATTTCACTGCAGATTAGGTCTATTGTTTTACTTAGACAGGTCATTGATGAGAGAAAACTGGGCCAGATTTTTAAAGTCTGCAGCATTTTTTTTTATTTGGTTGGTCCAGTTCTGCCATAGAGGGAGAACAACTGGGAGAATTGAAAAGACCCACCAACTGGACTGCATCTTTTCACGTGACTAATACAAGACTTCAATATTTTGTGCTGAATGAAACTACTTAAATGTTTAAATTTAGTCATGATGCTGTTCTTGTCTGCACAAGGTTGCTGGTGTTCTTAAATGCTTTGGAGATGCTGGTGTTGGACTGGGGTGGACAAAGTTAAAAAATCACAACACCAGGTTATAATCCAACAAGTTTACTTGGAAGCACTAGCTTTCAGAGCGCTGCTGGTCACAATCACCTGGTGAAGGTGGTTGGAATATAACCTGGTGTTGTGCAATTTTTAACTTCTTAAATTAAGATATGAATGGAAATGTTTCCTCATTTGGTGAATTTCTGCAGTGCATGAGGAGGTCAGATGAGGAAATGAACAGTCTGAGAGGTCACTTTTTTGCGTGAGTAGCATTTTCCCCATAGCACCAAGAAGAGTTTCAGCCTTTTTGAGGCTGTTTCAAATGAGATCATTGATGATCTGTGGCCTAACCCCATATCCTGGAGCAAAATACAGTGGATTTGGAAATCTGACATACGGACTCAAACTGTTGGAATGTCCAGGACATCTCTTACAGGAGTCCCTCAGGGTAGTGTCCGAGGCCCAACCATCTTCAGCTGCTTCATCAATGACCTTCCCTCTGTCATAAGGTCAGATGTGGGGATGTTCACTGAGGATTGCAGCGTTCAGCACCATTTGCAACTCCTCAGGTACTGAAGCAGTCCATGCTCAAATGCAGCAAGATCTGGACAATGTGCAGACGTGGCTGACAAGTGGCAAATAACATTCACGCTACACAAAAGACTGACAATGACCATCATCAATAAGAAACACACTAACCACCACCATTGACAGTCAACAGTATAACCATCACAGATTCGCCCACTGTCAACATCCTTAGGGTTAACATTGACCAGAAACTCCAGTGGACTCACCACATAAACACAGTGGCCATAGAGCAGGTCAGAAACTAGGGATACTGCAGTGAGTAACTCCTCTCTGGACACCCCAAAGTCTATCCGCCATCTACAAGGTACAAGTCAGGAGTGTGATGGAATGCTCCACACTTGCCTGGAGGGATGCAGCTCCAACAATACTCAAGACGCTTGACACCATCCAGTACAAAGCAACCTGTTTGATTGGCATCACATCTACAAACATTCAATCCCTCCACCACAGAAGCTCGATAGCAGCAGTGTGTACGATCTACAAGATGCACTGCAGAAATTCACCGAAGATCCGGAGAATGCACCTTCCAATTACAACCAGTTCCATCTATATGAACAAGGGCAGCAGGGACTTGGGAACACCACCACCTTCCATGTCCCCTTCCACTTCCCCTCCAGGCCACTCACCACCCTGACTTGGAAATATACCACAGCTGTTGGGTCAAAATTCTGGAATTCCCTACTTACCACCATTGTGGGTCAACCCACAGTGAATAGACTGTAGCGATTCAAGAAGTTATTCCATTAATGATGCAACAACTGAGCAGTTGGATGGTGGTGACAGAATTGGTCCTAGTCAGTCTGGATTCACAGGGAAATCAAGCTGACAAATTTTCTGGAATGTTTTGAGGATGTGACCAGTAGAGTAGACCAGGGTGAATCAGTAGATGTTGTGTATCTGGACTTTCAGAAGGTTTTTGACCAGGTTCCACACAAGAGATTAGTAAGGAAAATTTAAAGCTCATGGTATTGGAGGTAATGTATTGACATGGATAGAGAATTGGTTGGCAGACAGGAAGCAGAGTTGGAATAAACAGGTTTTTTTTCAGACTGGCAGATAGTGATGAGTGGGGCACCACAGGGTTGAATGCTAGGTCTCTGCTGTTCACCTCTATACACTAACAATTTGGTAAAAACAAGGGTTGCAAATACTGGAAACCAGATTCTAGGTTAGAGTGGTGCTGGAAAAGCACAGCAGTTCAGGCAGCATCCATGGAGCAAGAAAATCGACGTTTGGGGTAAAAGCCCTTCATCAGGAATAGATGGATGAGTTCAACTGAAGGGTGTTTCCGTTTCTTTCGTGTCCCCAAGCGATCCTGAACCTTGGTTTCATTCTTTCATTATGAATCAATGTTTGGATGAAGGAAGGTAGTAGTGACAACAGCAGATTAGGAAATATATATAGCTTGGATCTACAAGTTATGTTGTTCAGAGCAAGTTTCAAAAGAGGCAGAGATTAAATGAATGGAAAAGATTAAAAGCTGGTGTATAAATACAAAAATAAATTAAAAACCAAATATGGCCCTCTCTCACAAAGTCTTAAGTTTAAAAAAATGGTGGTTCAATCACACAGAACCATGGGCAGATTGAGCTACAGAATGTTCAGGGTCAGGCCCCAAATTTCAAAGTTTAACTGGCATTGGGGAGGCAGAGCAGAAATTCACTGCAGTGATACCAGTGCTGAGCGTGTTCAATTGTAAGGACAGATCACACAAACCTGAACTGTATTTACCTTGAGCTAATCAAGGCCTAAAAACAGCAAAGGGAATTCAAAGCAATAAATCCAGAGAAACTACTGCTGCTTTCAGAGAATCCAGAAGGGGGCATTGTCTTAAACAAAAGATTAAAACTCAGCTGTTGAGGGGTGAAAGGCAAACAAGTATATTTTCCACACAAGAGTGAAATGGAATTTCCACTTATTCCCCCAAAATGCTGTGGATCAAGTGGGACAACTGTACAAATGGAGTCTTGAAGATGGGGTTAGGGATGTCAAAGGCAGGAGACCAGCTAGAACACTACTGCATGCCAGTACAGGCAATGGGAAGAAAAGACTCCACCCACTCCCATTAGTCCCTCACCTGAGAATGTTCAAGCTTCCAACATTTCAGGAAGATTGTAGCTTCTGTTCAACTGACTGAGCAACCTGTGCACACCAACTGCCTTGCCCTTCAGTTAACCCACAATTCGAACTTCCTACAGTTCAAATAGAGGTGTACAGAACGGAAACAAACCCTTCGGTCCAACCCATCCATGCCAACCAGATATCCAAACCCAGTCTAGTCCCACCTGCCAGCACCCGGCCCATATCCCTCCAAAGCCTTCCGAGTCGCATACCCATCCAGATGCCTTTTAAATGTTGCAATTGTACCAGCCTCTACCACTTCCTCTGGCAACCCATTCCATTTACACACCATCATCTGCATAAAAAAGATGCTCCTTAGGTCTCTTTTATATCTTTCCCTTCTCACCCTAAACCTATGCCCTCTAGTTCTGGACTCCCCCACCCCAAGGAAAAGATGATGTCCATTTACCCTATCCATGCCCCTCATGATTTTATAAACCTCTATAAGGTCACCCCTCAGCCTCTGACGCTCCAGGGAAAAACAGCACCAACCTCTCCCTATAGCTCAAAATCTCCAACCCTGGCAACAGCCTTGTAAATCTTTTCTGAATCCTTTCAAGTTTCACAATATCTTTCCAATAGGAAGGAATCCAGAACTGCATGCAGTATTCCAAAAGTGGCCTAACCAATGTCCTGTACAGTCGCACATGACCTCCCAACTCCTGTACTCAATACTCTGACCAATAAAGGAAAGCATACCAAACGTCTTCTTCACTATCCTATCTACCTGCGACTCCACTTTCAAGGAGCTATGAACTGCACTCCAAGGTCTCTTTGTTCAGTAATACTCCCTCGGACCTTTCCATTAAGTGTATAAGTCTTGCTAAGACTTGCTTTCCCAAAATGCTGCACCTCCATCTCCAGCCCATTTGCCCATCTGATCAAGATCCTGTTGTACTGAGGTAACCTTCTTCACTGTACACTACACCTCCAATTATGGTGTCATCTGCACACTTACTAACTATACCTCTTATGCTCACATCTGAATCATTTATATAAATGACGAAAAGTAGTGGACCCAGCACAGGTCCTTGTGGCACTCCACTGGTCACAGGTCTCCAGTCTGAAAAATAATCCTCCACCACCACCCTCTGTCTTCTACCTTTGAGCCAGTTCTGTATCCAAATGACTAATTCTCCCTGTATTCCATGAGATCTAACCTTGCTAATCAGTCTCCCAAGGGGAACCTTGGCGAATGCCCATATAGATTACATCTACTGCTCTGCCCTCATCAATCCTCTTCATTACTTCTTCAAAAAGTTCAATCAAGTTTGTGAGACATGATTTCCCACACACAAAGCCATATTGACTATCCCTAATCAGTCCTTGCCTTTCCAAATACATGCACATCCTGTCCCTCAGAATTCCCTCCAACAACTTGCCCACCACCGAGGTCAGGCTCACTGGTCTATAGTTCCCTGGCTTGTCATTACTACCCTTCTTAAACAGTGGCACCACATTAGCCAACCTCCAGTCTTCCGGCACCTCACCTGTAACTATCGATGATACAAATATCTCAGCAAGAGGCCCAGCAATCACTTCCCTCACTTCCCACAGAATTCTAGGGTACACCTGATCAGGTGTTGGGGATTTATCCATTTATCCACTTGTGTGTGTTTCAAGACATCTTGCACTTCATCCTCTGTAATATGGACATTTTCTCAAGGTGTTACCATCTATTTCCCTACATTCTATGTCCTTTTCCACAGTAAGCACTGATGCAAAATACTCATTTAGTATCTCCCCCATCTCCTGCAGCTCCACAAAAAGGCCGCCTTGCTGATCTTTGAGGGGCACTATTCTCTCCCTTGTTACCCTTTTGTCCTTAATGTATTTGTAAAAAAAAACCTTCAAATTCTCATTAACTCTATCTGCCAATGCTATCTCATGTCCCCATTTTGCCCTCCTGATTTCCCTCTTATGTATACTCCTACTGTCTTTATTCTCTTCTAAAGATTCACTCGATCTATCCTGTCTATACCTGACATATGCTTTCTTCTTTTTCTTAACCAACCCCTCAATTTCTTTAGTCATCCAGCATTTCCTATACCTACCAGCCTTCCCTTTCACCCTGACAGGAATATACTTTCTCTGGACTCTTGTTATCTCATTTCTGTAGGCTTCCCATTTTCTAGCCATCCCTTTACCTGCGAACATCTTCCCCTAATCAGCTTTAGAAAGTACTTGCCTAATACCGTCAAAATTAGCCTTTCTTCAATTTAGAATTTCAACTTTTAGATTTGATCTATCCTTTTCCATCACTATTTTAAAACTAATAGAATTATGGTCACTGGTCCCAAAGTGCTCCCCCACTGACACCTCGGTCACTTGCCCCGTCTTATTTCCCAAGAGTAGGTCAAGTTTTGTACCTTCTCTAGTAGGTACATCCACATACTGATTCAGAAACTTTTCTTGTAAGCAGTTAAATTCCTCTCCATCTAAACCCTTAACACAATGGCAGTTCCAGTCTATGTTTGGAAAATTAATATCCCCTACTATAACCAACCTATTGTTCTTACAGATAACAGATCTCCTTACAAATTGTTTCCTGCTAACTATTGGGGGTCTATAATACAATCCCAATAAGGTGATCATCCCTTTCTTATTTCTCAGTTTCACCCAAATAACTTCCCTGGATATATTTCCCGGAATATCCTCCCTCAGTACAGCTGTAATGCTATCCCTTATCAAAAACACCACTGCCCCTCCTCTCTTTCCTCCCTTTCTGTCCTTCCTGTCGCATTTGTAGCCTGGAACATTAAGCTGCCAGTCCTGTCCATCCCTGAGCCACGTTTCTGTAATTGCTATGATATCCCAGTCCAATGTTCCTAACCATGCCCTGAGTTCATCTGCCTTCCCTGTTAGGCCTCTTGCATTAAGTTAAACTGCATTTATTTCATCAGTCCTACCTTATTCTCTGCTTTGTCCCTGCCTGCCCTGACTATTGGATTCGCATATTTTCTCAACTGTATCAGTCTCAGATTGACTTCTTTCCTCACTACCTCCCTGGGTCCCACCTCCATTCCACCCCCCCCCGCCTTACTAGTTTAAGTCCTCCCGAGCAGCTCTAGCAAATCTCCCTGCCAGTATATTAGACCCCTTCCAATTCAGGTGCAATCTGTCCTCCTTGTACAGGTCACTTCTACTCTAGGAGTTTTCAATGATCCAAAACTGTGAACCCTTCTCCCCTACACCAGCTCCTCAGCCATGCATTCATCTGCTCGATCCTCCTATTCCTACCATCACTAATTCGTAGCACCGGGAGTAATCCAGATACTACTATTGTCAAGGACCTCCTTTTAAATTCCTGCTTAACTTCATATTGTCCCTTCAGAATCTCGTGCTTTTCCCTTCCTATGTCGTTGGTTCCAATGTGGACAATGACCTCTTCCTGGGCCCTCTTCCCCGTGAGAACATTCTGCATTCTCTCTGTGAGAAATCCTTGATCCTGGCACCAGGGAAGCAACACAGTATTCTGATTTTTTGCTGCTGGCCACAGAAACGTCTGTCTGTCCCTCGGACTGGAGAGTCCCCTAACACAATCAATCTCCTGGAACCCAACGTATCTCTTACTGCATTAGAGCCAGTCTCAATACCAGAAACTTGGCTGTTCCTGCTACATTCCCCTGAGAATCCATCACCCCCAACATTTTCTAAAACAGCATACTTGTTTGGAATGGGGATAGCCACAGGTGCCTACCTCTCTTACCTTTCCTGGGGTTAACCCATCTATCTGACTGTATCTGCAGCTTTTCTCCCTTCCTATAACTGCCGTCCATCACATCCCCTTGCTCTTGTAAATTCCTCATTGCCTCTAACTGCCACTCCAACTGATCCATTCGATATGATAGGATTCGCAACTAACGAGATATATTGCAGGAACAAACTCACCCTAAACTCCCACATTCGACAAGAAGAGCATATCATTCTAAGGGCCATTTTTGCTTCTTCCAATCTGCAGACCCAGAAAATAGCACTGTCTTATTCTTCTACAAAAAATCTGCTCCAGAGGCTAACTGAATACTTATAGCTTATATTTTTAAGTTTAATCAAGAGACATATCTCAATAAAACATATCATCAAGAATTAACTGGCTCAACTCACTGCTGCAGATTCCCCAAGGCCACACTTTAATCTATTCAACTTACCTGTTTCTGGGCTGTGACCTCTCCCAAACAATTCCTCCAAGGTCAGTTGTGAATTTCACAGTTTGTTAATTTTCCCAGATACACTCCGATGTCCAGCGATACTTGAATTCAACTGCAAAGGCAGTATCTGCACAGGTTTACTACTGTGTCAGTTAGCAGTGTGGGTTTCTCTCTCTCTCTCTCTCCTGCACTGACCTGACCATGTGCTGCCTTTGTCTCTTTTAAAAATGCCATTGTTTTGATTTTTTTCCCCTCCTAAGTTCCAAAACAATGCAAGAGCATATAAACAGTAATTGCTGCTCCTGGAATTCGAGAAAACTATCTCCAACACCAAAAATACCTCAAAAAGGAGCAACCTGTAACAGACAGAAATTTTTCCTGTTCACCATCTTAAATAAGATACTTCTCAGCCGCTGTGATGTCAATGCAGATTATACACACTTTAGCGATTAAGACTTTAAAACTTCATCAACTCTACCCACTGTTCCCAGAACAATCTCTGCAATGCTGGGATGTCCATCTCCAACTGTTGATCCTTCTCAATCTACTGGTATAGAAATCATGACCATGACCACTGTAGTGCTACACAAGTAGTAAGCTACACAAATCATTCAGCTTTAATCATGGGTATGAGCCATCTAGAACTCTCTCACACCCTGAGAAAGCCCCCAGGAAAATGGAGACACATCAAACTAGTCAGTCACAAAATGAAGTGGTGAACCCCTCAGTTTGTGCCCCCAGTCTGTTCAGACAGGGTCTGTGTTACCTTACAGATGCCACAAGCAAAATGGAATAAGTGGAGAAAACAAACAGAAAATACTGGAAGTACTCAGTAGGTCAGATAGTATCTGTGAGGAAAGTCCAGTGGTTGATCTTTTAGAGTGTATAAAAGGCTGAAATAATTCCTGAGGCACCAGTATTATGTTATCAAGGCACCCTTTATTTCCATGTGGATAGTCCTTGACACTGATCCAGTTCCCTCAGAGCCAGCTCTCAGAGCAGACAGAACGTCTGATGCTTCTGTTCTTATCTATCAGCCAGGAATCCTGCATTGGGGATGTTAATGTGGTCCAATCAGGCAACTCATTCTATGAATCCACCTGGCTGACCTAGTTACAATCACTACTTCCCGCCCCTCTAAGTTCAGGGACATAAGCTGTTTTTTTGTTGTAGCTCCTTCTGGGACGTTTTAGCATCAGATCAGCTTCCTCCGACTCTGCCTCTGATACAGGTGGATTGTTTTGCACTGTAGCTAGCTTCTTACGCCTGGAGCATCTCAAGAAATTCATTCCCTTCTTCAGATGACAAAGGCATCAAGGCAGCAACATCTGCCCAGTCCATCTCAGCCCCTGAGGTCTCTTCAGTGCTCAATGGAGAGGTTCCAACAGCCTTTCCAACTGTTCAGAAGAGCTGGGCAAGTTTGGTCTCACTCTGTTTGCAGCTTTCATATGGTTCACATGCTTGTTCAGGACTGTTGCACCCACCCAAACTTTTTGCATCATTGGGCTGACCACACAACCATTCCTCTCAACAATGCATAGCCATTGCCATGGTCTCTATACCAAATCTCATCCCTGAAGTAAATTGTCTTGTTTAACAGTCTTGGGACTGGCATTGGCATTCCTGATGCCAGTTCACCCTCCCCACAAGGTCCAAGAGATTTAACTTTGTCCAGAGTCTTCTCCCCGTTAGCAACTATGCTAGATCTATCCCTGTTGTTGCATGAGAGATGGTCCTATAATCAAATAGGAACAGGGACAGGTTGGTATCTAGTGAAGCTGTAAGCGGGTTCCTCAAGCCTGCCTTCAGGGGTTGGACTGCTCTTTTGCCAGACCATTGGATGATGGATGTTATGAGGTGGTTAAATATCAAATGCAATTCAACTTTAGGAAATACTCAAATTCCCTGCTGGTAAGCGATGGCTTGTTATCTGTGACGAATACATCTGAAGTTCATGTAATGCAAAGGGTGTGCAGTTTTTCTATCGCCTTCCCAGCGTTTGACAAAGGAACTCTATGTACATCCATCCACTTTGACTAAGAACATTGCGCTCCTTTGAGAATCCCTAGACTTTCCTGAAAAAGTCTCGCCATTTTCTATTCAAAAAAAGCGTTCAGCCAATATAGGTGAATCTTTCTCAACCAATTTTGCCCCATCTTGCTTGGGCTTGAGCCTTTTATTACAATCAGTGGTAACTGAACCAGTTGGTTCTCATGAGAGACTGGAACCAAATTGTAAAGGTTCCCCTGTATATGCTTTCAGTCTAGCTGGGTGGCACTAGGAACCTGGGTTCGATTCCAGCCTCAGGCGACGTCTGTCTGGAATTTGCACGTTCTCCCCGTGTCTACATTAGTTTCCTCCCATAATCCAAAGATGTGCAGGCGAAGGGGATTAGCCATGGAAAATACAGGGTTACAGGGATGAGGTATGAGTTGGGTCCAGGTGGGATGTCCAGTGTGGAACTGTCAGTGTGGAACTTGCACATTCTCCCCATGTCTGTGTGCGTTTCCCTCCACAATCCAAAGATGTGCAGGTAGCCTGGCTATGCTAAATTCCCCATAGTGTTCAAGGATGTGTAGGTTAGGTGTGTTATCCATGGAAAAAGGGTAGGGTATAGGTCTGGGTGGAATGCTCTTCAGAAAGTTAATGTTGATTTGTTGGGCCGAGAGACCTGTTTCCACACTAAGGATTCTAGGTGAGATCTTGCACAAACTTAAGAGTTGGAGTTCCGAATGAATTTTGTTAAAGATTGCTTCTGTAATCACAAACGGCCATGCCTTGATCAACATCCATTTGAACCAGATGACCCTTTAACCAGATGTTTATTTTGATTGGCTCTGATTTGAGCATTGCTAAACAGATGAACTATTCCAAACTACAGGTGGACTTTCCAGAGTGTGCACTCTCCGGGATACTGGCCAATGGGTTCTCTTACTCAGTTTAGGTCCAGTGGGATTCCTTCACTATTCTCAAGTCCATATACCAGCAGAACTACAATAATTTGCCGGCCTGGATCCTGAAGAAAATTATAACTGTTTGGCTGAGGGTTGGCTTTGTTTTGAGGTTTTGCTGTGGGCTGACCTAGAGTCCCTATGTTCTGGATATGTCCTGAGTGAGGCCATGTAATTGCCTTCACTCATATTCCCCAAGCTCAGTCAGACTGGTGAGGGTGTCCACTTCCATCAGAATACCCTAAAACCCATACTCTCCACTTGCTGCATTTCCCAATGATAGAGCCTGTTGTAATACCTGTTTAAGTCAGATATGTACAGCATGGAAACAGATCTTTCGGTCCAACCCGTCCATGCCGACCAGATATCCCAACCCGGCCCATATCCCTCCAACCCTTCCTATTCATATACCCATCCAAATACCTCAAATGTTGCAATTGTTCCAGCCTCCACCACATCCTCTGGCAGCTCATTCCATACACGTACCACCCTCTGTGTGAAAAAGTTGCCCCTTAGGTCTCTTTTATATCTTTCCCCTCTCATTCTAAACCTATAACCTCTAGTTCTGGACTCCCTGACCCTAGGGAAAAGGCTTTGTCTATTTATCCTATCCATGCGCCTAATAATTTTATAAACCTCTATAAGGTCACCCCTCAGCCTCTCACACTCCAGGGAAAACAGCCCCAGCTTGTTCAGCCTCTCCCTATAGCTCAAATCCTCCAACGCTAGCAACAGCCTTGTAAATCTTTTCTGAACCCTTTCAAGTTTCACAACATCTTTCCAATAGGAAGGAGGCCAGAATTGCACGCAATATTCCAACAGTGGCCTAACCAATGTCCTGTACAGCCGCAACGTGACCTCCCAACTCCTGTACTCCATACTCTGACCAATAAATGAACACATACCAAACGCTTTCTTCACTATCCTATCTACCTGCAACTCCACTTTCAAGGAGCTATGAACCTGCACTCCAGTTGGGCTTCAGCTAATAGGCACTTTTGCATGGTTATATCATTAATCCTATATATCAAACAAACAGTCTCTCAGCATCTCATTAAGTGTTAAACTAAAATCACATTCCACTGCCAGACATCTTAACCTAGTCAAAAATGGATTCCCTTGCTGCTCAAATTACCAAGTAAAACCAACTGCAAGTCAGAATGAAAGGAGACTTGGGTTGTAATATTTATTGATTACATCCGTTAACTCTTGAAAGGCTTTAGTATCTGGTTCCACAGGGAAGGTTAGGCTCCTAATAACCAAAACACTGTGGGCTCACAAGCTATCAGGAGAATTACTCATTGCTTTTCATCTGCCCCAATGTTATCTGTCAGGAAAAAAAAATGCTTTCCATGTACTGGGGCCAGTTTTCAATGGCAGGACTGAATGAGTTAAACTTCCCAAGTAACAGCATGATATCAGAAATGCTTATCCCCAACCCAAATACAACTGTTGCAAGCAACTTTCTTTAAAAGCACATTTTACTCTCGTAGCCACCAAAATAATTCCACAGAGGCAGATATCCTGTCACCAGGTCACCCTTTATTTACACGCGGAACGTCCTTGACACTGATCCAAGCTCCTTCAGAGCCAGCTCACAGTGTCAGAATGGTCTAACACTCCCATTCTTACCTGTCAGCCAGGGCTCCCTAATTGGGCTAGATCAACTGTCCCAATCAGGAAACTCATTCAATGAAGTCGACTTGGTAGACCTTGTTACAATCACTATAAAGTGGGTTTAGCTCTTTTATAAAATAAAACAACCTGTTCAGAGATGTTATGGAGCAGATGTGCCTTGCCCTGTGACCTCTCCTGGGAATTCTATACTAGAAAGGTTGACTTGTTTATTTTCCTCTGTCTTCCCTCTCCCCATCCCACGGATGTTGGCCTGAGCGTTTTGATTTTGCCATGGTAGGGCTAGACCTCCTCTTCATTCATTATGTGCAACTCCATGGTGACCCAACAAGAAATGAGAGCAGGACATTCTCCAGCCCAGGAGGGCTTCCAGTATAAAACCCCGCATACGCCATCAGACCAATCCTTAACGAGTTTTGCATCCACAGCCCCCACTCGGTGAAATCGATGCAATTAAAAGCTCCAAGGTTCAATTAAAAACCAACCCAGAACGTAAACTTTGGAAGTTAATTCACCGTCTCAGCAATTTTTTACTTGTCCAAACTCACCCGTCTTCTTAACGAGGGCGAGGAAACAGTTTATTTTCAAATCCTTAAATGTTCAAGTGCCTAATTTTACCTGTATTTTGTTTAAGGGGAGCAACAAAGAAATTAGCACGGCTCACAGTACCTGCTCTCGGAGGGAGATGAGTGGAGTTTATAGCGTTTATTCTGCAGCAGAATCACGGATTCCTGTCAGTTTCCATTCACTCTGCACATCCCCAATCCACTCTTGTGATTATTTGCAAAATGTTCGCGGCAGAATTCTCACTCAAGAGATGTGCATCCTTGACAATTGATACTGTCTCCTTGTTTCTCTGCTCCGTCTCTGGTTAGAGTTTACACTGTTTACACATCGGATGAGCCTGGGAGAGAGAGAGAGAGGGTGCAGTTACCGATGCAAATCAGTTCACCTGTTTGAAGGATGTGACGCAACTCTGTAAGGTGGGGCGAGTCATTTTTTTTTCTAATTGCCCAAGGAATTTATAATTACTCCGATCAAAATCCCCAAGTGAAGGGAGGCATCTCCTAATCCACATTGAAATGACAAGCGCACGCCTTGCAGTTTAGCTCAGGCAGAGACACCCAGTTGGGTACCAAGGGGATGGTCACTTATTCAGACCATCAGTCCTGTTTCCTCAGGACTAGGCGCTCCTCAAATAACATGTTGACTTTTACACGTATTCGAATACCTCACAGAAGCTCAAAACGAAACCAAATTCCACTTCCATGGTCAACGATGTGTGTGTTGTGAGTGGGGGACATTGAGCTTTCCTCAGAGTTCTGTGGTTATCTGGGCTGACGCCAGACTCTGTGCGTGGGAGCGAAGTCAAATCTGAGCATCCCGTGAAGAGCTATTAGTTGTGGTGAATATTCATTCTTTATCCACATCACTAAGGCAGATTCTCTGGTTAGTACCACATTCCTGTTTGTGGAAAGTTATTCAGGAATCCTATTACATTTTGGAATGCCTTTTTAATTACCATAAGTAATCAGAATGTTTACAGAATCTAGCTGACACCAGTCTCCCTCACAATATTAATTGCTGTAAGAGGAACTAGAATAGACAGGTAAGAGGCTGGATGAACACAGCAAGCCAGGCAGCATCAGGAGGTGCAGAGGTCAATGTTTCGGGTGTAACCCTTCTTCAGGACTGGGTGTTCAAAGTTTGGGAGAAGATTTGTAGCTCGGGTGCTTGTTGTTGTGGTTCTGTTCGCCGAGCTGGGAATTTGTGTTGCAGACGTTTCATCCCCTGTCTAGGTAACATCCTCAGTGTTTGGGAGCCTCCTGTGAAGCGCTCCAGGACTGGGGGTGGGTGAAAGGAGAGTTGCAGGTAAAGGGTGCATGGTGGTGAAGTGGGGATAGGTGAAGACAGGTTGAGGGTACAATCTAGTTGGTCAGTGGGAGGAATGAATCCAGTTGGTGGCTGGGAGCAGTGGAAGGGAGGGGGAGGGACTGGGAAGGGAGTTGGGGGGATGGGGAGCAAGGTTATTTGAAATTGGAAAATTCTGTGTTGAGTCCTCCGGGCTGTAGGCTGCCCAGGCAGAAGATGAGGTGTTGTTCCTCCAATTTGCAGCGTGGTTTATTTTGGCAATGGAGGAGGCCAAGGATGGTCATGTCAGAATGGGAGAGAGGGGAATTGAAATGGGGGTGACTGGGAGGTCCACTTGGCTGAGATGCTCAGTGAACCATTCCCTAAGTGTACGTTTGGTCTCCCTGACATAGAGAAGACCACATTGGGAGCACTGGATGCAGTAAACTAGGTTGGAAGAGCGAGCTAGTAAATAGTTTGCTAATTCAAAAGTAGCTTAAGGGAAATTGTAAATTGTGAACTTGGAGCCATGGTTATGATTCCATTATGATGGTCCTTTAAATTAAATTTAAACTCAAAAATATAAAGGGATGGTCAGAGGCCTTGTGGCACAGAGGTAGAATCCCTGCCTCTGGGCCAGAACACCAGGGTTCAAGTTCCACCAGCTCCACAGGTGTGTCATAATCTACCCTGAACAGGCTGTTTACAGATACCTGGGGAGTGATTGTCCTCTGAATGCCCTGGTTTAGAGTCATACAGCATGGAAACAGGCCCATCAGCTCAACTTGTCCATTGCCAATCACATTTTCTAAACTTGACTTTATCCCTCTAAACTTTTCTTATTTGTGTATTTGTCCAAATGTCTTTAAAATGTTATTATACCCCTCTCTAACATTTCCTCTGGCAGCTCATTCCATGCACGTACTACTCTGTGAAAAAGTTGCCCCACATGTCCCCTTTAAATCTTTCCCCTCTCACCTTAAGCCAATGCCTGTAGTTTTGGACTCTGCTGAAAAAATCTTGGTTTTTCGCCTTATGATTTTGTAAACCTCTACAAGATCACTTCTCAGCCTCCTATGCTCGAGAGAAAAGAAGTCCTAGCCTATTCAGCCTCTCCTTACAATTCAAACCTTCCAGTCTTGGGAACGTGTGTGTAAATTTGTTATGCACCTTTTCCAGTTTAATAACATCCTTCTGTGATGATGCTGCTCCTTTAATGAAGTTATTCTGATGTTTTTTTGTTCTGCTAGGGCCTTTTATTCCTTTTCTCTGCCTTTAATCATTACTCAAACGGTTTCATTTCATTTTCTCTTTCTCTTGCCTCTAACTCAAGCTGCTTCATTCTCTATTGAACTTTAGTCATTTCCAAAGATTCTGATGGTTTCCAGCAAATTTAAATGCCGAGCTATTGCTGTAATTATCTCTCCTTTTCGTACAGACAAAGGTAACTCCAATTCCAGCTTGACTGCCAATTCCAGCAGCTTTGCCTTGTACATCTTTTGTAAAGCCCCCAAAGTCACTTCTTCCACCCCCAGAACACTCTTAGTGATTGAAATAGTCATTACTTCACCAAACACTGTTTAAACCAACCAACGAAACACCAAACACTGTTTCGTTAACCAGTCGCCTCAACAAAAAAAAGCTTGCTAAAACCAAACCAAACCAAAACCTGAACTGGGAGAACTAGCCATTCTACTTACATTGTACGAGTGTTTAAAAAATATTAAAGCTTTCTCAAGCCAATATTTCCTGACATATCGAAATCTCTGCCTTTATGACTCTTCTGAAAAAAAAAACCAAGGACAGAATAACCTTGTTAAAGGAGCAGCATTGTCACACTTCCTATAGTAGGGTGACCAAAATTGCATGCAGTACTTTTGTTACCAATATCTTGTATAGCTGTAACATGACATCCCAACTCCTGTACTCAGTGCTCTGACCTATGAAGATAAGCACGCCGAATGCTTCCTTCTCCACTCGTCTACCCGCGACACCACTGTCAAAGAACAATACACCTGCACCCTTAGGTCTCTCTATTCAACAACACTTACTGTGCAAGTCCTGCGCTGGCTTGTCTTATCAAAATGCAATACCTCACATTTATCGGAATTAAAATTCACCTGCCATTCCTCGGCCCACTGGCCCAGTTGGTCAAGATCCCATTGTATTTTTAGACAATCATTTTCACTGTCCATTATACCACCAATTTTAATTACTTAATTACCAAGCCTCTTACATTCTCATTCAAATAATTTATATAAATGAATGACAGTGGACCCAACATCGATCCTTGGGGCACACTGCTGGTCACACGCCTCCAGTCTAACCAGTTTGGGTTAGAATCACATTTTCTGTGCTGAAAACTAATGCCATTGATGGACAAAGTCAAAAATCACACACATCAGCTGGCAGGACTACATGACAAAAAAATGTAGCTTACCATCTCCTTCCAAGTTTGAGATGTGCATCATATCCTGGCCTTGCCAGTGATACCTACATAAAATGGATTCTGTCCTTAATTCCTCAAGGTTACCCTCTTTCTCCAGCATTATATTACCTGTAATCTACTCTATACTATCTCCCTCTTCTTTCTCTCCCAGAAATATTTTATACTTCATTTTTTGCCACAAGGTTTCAGCTTGTACCACATTAACTTCTTAGCACTCACAGCTCAAGGTTATTGATCATTCCCTATGTATTTACACACAATGTTGTAATTTTGACCTCATTCTGGTCTTTCTTACTGGGGACCCCCCCCCATCATGTGTATCTCCGTATCTGCAGCACTATGATAGTACAATGGGCGCAAATAACTGCAACACTCCATTTCTTTTCACTCATTGGTGGAACCAATGCCTCACAGCAAGGTTTTGACATCTTTTGTGGCAAGCCAGATGCATCCCTGAGCTGTGTGTTATTTAAAAACATTATATCAACATTTTTAACTTTTCCCTTTCTGAATGCTTTGTTAAAGACTCTCAGATGTTCTTAAAGTACATGGAGTCAGATCACAGAGCAGTGAATAGAGGCAGAACACATTTGAGGGGCTGACTGTCCTATTTTAAACCAATGACCAATCCTAACCCATACTACAGGTCCTACAAGCACCAGTTGACACTTATTGTCCAGTATATAATCATGTGACAATACACCCCTTGAGTTCATGACTTTTGTTATCCTTTGTGATAATTTTCTAATTTCATTCCTATACAACCCCACATCTGACTAAGATTATGCCCCTTTGTTTTGACATCTTATGTGAGTATAATATCTGTAAGCTTTCCCTCATTCTCCTTCTTGACTTGTACACAACGTTCAACAGCACCACCCTCATCCAACAGTCATCTATCTGGGTAGCTCTCTTCACTGTCAGAGAGAGAGTTCTAATACCATTGGGAGTCAACTTGAGTATTTAATTACTGTGTTTTGAAGCCTAAAGGACTGGTTATGCTGTTTTGCAACACAGTAAAACAAAACCACCACTGATGATAATCTCATAGTTTTCTTGATGATTCATCTTGGAAACAATATGATTTGTATTTCAGGTGTTGTTTACGGGTTGGCTACCAGTGATCCAATTGAGCAATTCAGCCGGTTATGCCTTTTATGATTTAGAAAATCACAAGACATAATGTGTAATCAATGTTAGCTTAACATTTTAATTATGTTGAACTCCTGTTAGATGAAAGCAATTTATAAAGGTACAAGTTATGGGACATGACGCACCACATTAACTAAAATGATAGAAAATGTTATTTGTTTGATTTATGGTATAAATGTCAGGACGATCATTTATGTTCTTTTTTCACTGAATATTAAGCACATCTTCACCAGCACGTATACATGAACATACAACAGGCTCCAGTAAAACACATCTAGGGTGTCAGTTTCCTGTTTGGTAGACTTAGTCCAGAAATTTCCACAGCACTGAACAGAGATTTCCCCAGAGTTACAAATTGTTGTTCAGCATATTCTTCTCATGTTATTTATTGCCACGTGAGGGGACAGTGATATATCTAGGGTTGTTCAGAGGTGCGAGAAATAATGTACATAGGCAGACACACTTGCAAAACTACTGCAGATGCTGCAAATCTGAAAAACAAAAAAAAATACAGGAAATACTCAATTGGTCTGCCACTTGTGGAGAAACAGAATTAAAGTTTGAGGATGAAGTTAGAAATGTAGCAGGTTTAAATTAAATATAGTTAAGGGGTGGGGAGCAAAGAACAAAAAGGAGTCAGTCAGTGTTAGGATGGAAATTAGATGACAAATGGCTAATGGATATATGGGAGAAGGTGAAAATGAGGCAAATTAGAAATCAAAATATAGGCCAAAGGGTAGTGATAAATGGCAACAGCATCTAAGAAATACAAACCCTCAATTTTTTGTTTAGGATAGCATAGAGCTCTATTGAATTTAATCATTTATTGTCAGATGTATTCAATATAACATAGTGAAAGTTTATACTGTTGCCATACATTGGCACCATTCTCATCAACTTCAAATAGAATAAAAGATAAAGAAAAATAACTTAAAGACAATCCAACTTTTCCTTCTCTGCTGCTACTGTCCTGTTCCAGGCTTCACCAGCCCATACCATTGGAATTAGCTGGCCAACATTATACTCTTCCAGAAAAAAGGAAGTTAAGCAATTTTAAGCAGTCATAGACCAAGACAAGGTAGAGATAAAGGCTACAAAGATTGCCTTCCCAGTACAGAGTTCAATATACAGAGGAACCTCAATTATCCGAATGACACAGGTGGGCAGTATTTTGTTTGGATAATCGAATGCTGGATTCCACAGTTTAGACAAGCATCGGGACCTCGTGATCTTGTCTGGATAATCAGAAATTTGGATAATCGAATGCTGGATAATAGAGGTTCCTTTGCATTCCTGACCTAATATCAGTGTGTCTTATATACACTGATTTGAGGGGCTGACTGTCCTATTTTATGCAAAGGAGTTCTTTATGTTTGTAAAGGACGAGGAAATAAGCTCAAATGTGAAGTAAAACTAACCTCAAGCTCAGCTATGGACTGCAGGGAGAGGTAATCATCCTGACCTCTTGGATAGATAATACTGATCAACCGGTTTAGATATACCTCTGGAGCAGGTGGGATTTGAACTCAAGCCTGCTGGCTCAGAAACTTGACACTGCCATTGTGCTAACAGAGCCTCTCTGACATCTTGGTACCCATCCTGTACTCATTGGTTACAGATGTTCAAACAAGGGGATTGATACGAGGGAAATAGAAGTACCCATAAATAAGCCATAGGAACGTGTGTTCAGAGACAGGGGACAGTGCTCAGCTGTTTGCTGGATTCTTCAGGTGGAAAGTGGTCCTGGAAGATGACTGGGGGAGAAAGAGTGCTCTCCCATTTTGGTTAAAGATCACAAAGTTGTTATTGCAAGCTCTTCAGGTCAACATACTTGGTGTCAATGGTCTAAGCATCCTCCAGTGTGAGTGAACTAGTCTTAACTGCCACAAGTAGCTAATGCATCAATAGCTAAGCTGTCGCTTTTTAATAAGCTACCTTAAAATTGCTTATAAATGATGACCTATCTTAGATATCTGTGGCCCTTGAAAGTTATCAGAACCATGACTTTTGACACCAGCTTATTCACAATATACATTTACATGAGGAAACTACAGGTCATATCTCCAAGTTTGCACATGCAAGGTTGGGTGGGAGTGTTTGCTGTGGGAGGCACTTGTGTGTGATGTGGACAAGTTAAGTGGGCACACACACGACAGTAATACAATGCAGATAAGTGAGAGATGATCCAGTTTGGTAGCAAAAATAGGTAGGCAGATTACCTGAATGGCAATAGGTTGGGAAAGGTGCAACGAGACCAGAGTGTCCTCATACACCAGTCACAAATTCTTGGTCTTTACATATTCACAAAGTTAAAGCATCTAAATGTCTAAACTAAGTACAGTCCAAAAATATACTTCAACCTCTCCTGAGCCAACTGCAATCAATTATCATGCTATACAAATAGAAACTTATTTGATATAAAAAGGCAAAAGTGTTCAAGAGATTTGAGCAATTTATTGGTAAAGTTTTGCTCTGGTAATGCAGGACCTGCAGCGTTGATCGCTACAGAGTACAGCTGAGAAATGGCTCCAGACACTGTCACTTGGATTTCCATGTTCAGGGTTCTCCAAAAGCCTACATGTGATTGGACAAGCTTCAAGCTTATAGCAGTAAGTGATAATGTCATGAGAGGAAGAAGCAGAGGCTTTGACAAATGCTCTCCCGAGATGTAAATCCCAGAAGCTAAAGGAACTAGAGTTTAATTCTGAAATGTGGAAAAAATGTGTCTTGATCATAGTGATCATGAAACCATAGGATTATCTTAATCTGGTTTACTAATGTCCTTCATGACATGAAATCTATTATCCTTGACACCTGGCTGACATTTGATTCCAGACCTGCAGCTAGGAAGGCAGTGGTATAGATGTAATGTTACTGAAGGAGTAATCTAGACCCCCAGGTTAATGCTCTGGGGGCATAGGTTTGGATCCCATGTAATAGTTTGAATAATAATAGAAACTCAATTTAGATTAGATTTTAGATTACATTACAGTGTGGAAACAGGCCCTTCGGCCCAACAAGAAACTCAATTTCTGTTCTTCTATTTCTAGCTAGCTTTTTCACTAATTTTTGCCCATTAATTTAAAAATCTTTTTTGCTGTATTTTTATATTCTGTCCAAACTGACCTACCATTACCTAACTATATGCTTTTTAAGTTTGATACTATCTTTATTTCTAGTTAAATACATATTGGGGGGAAGGATGATCCCTTGGAATTTTTGTCATTGGAAGGCAGCTACTCTGTGTATTCTAAAATAACCCCTTAAATCACTACCTCTGCACTTTAACATGCCATTTCATTTTAGCCAGCTCTTCATTGATTCCCTCACAATTGTCCTTACTGAAATGTAAAGAAATTGTTTAGGACTCACTTCTCTCTCTCTCAAACTGCTCCAGAACATGATGTGCTGAGGAGTTAACTTGAAAATATTCTATAAACTCCTCAAAGTTACCTTTGCACAGCAATCTTTTTCCAGTCCATAAGCAGATTAAGTTTTGACTTCACTGATGATTGAGATTTAAATCTCAATGGCATTTTATGATATGGTATGAAACTATATCATAAGCAGCAATTACGATGGTTGTCGTAATTAATATTTATTCATCACAGACAATCTTCTGTTTTGCAAAATATACACACAGATTGATCCAGGCTGTGATGTGTTGAGCACCTTCATGCCTCTCATCTTAAAAAAACACCTCATTTTCTATAACCATCTGCTCTTTTATTTGGTACAGTAAAGATAAGCAATATAACAATTCTAGTAGATTTATCAAGATAGCATTTTTACCACAGCATTTCTACAACAAACGCAATTTGCACAACCCTTTTAACAGGATTTGGAAAAACCTATTTCAGCACACTTTCAATTCTCTTCCAAGCAAAAGGCCGTATCAAAAAACAAAACAGTAAAATGTATTAAATCAAGAAGCATTGCATTTATTTACAGCACTTCAGTGGTCCTAGTACAATATTACTCGGATATATCAGGAAACATTAATGTAATTAATGCAGGCAACTATTTTACTGTGTACACAGTTTACAAGTTGCAAGGAACAACCTGAACAAGGATACTCATAGAACATTAAATTTGTTCATTTTGTTCTTGCATATTTTACATTTTGAAATGCAGTAGTGACTTGTTAATTTGATGTGTTAAACAATTTATATAACTCAGTATTAACACATATTGACAGTTAGGTTGATGTGTCATTCTAAGCAAAAATCAACTTTTAAGTGTGTGATGACATCACAGGAGAAAAAGTTAATTATTGGCCTCATGGTAAATAGCAACTTGCCAACAGTTGAGCGTGCTCAAGGAAGAAACTTTACATCAAACAGCTTGATCAGAACAGGCATCAAGACACTATTCTGGCTTCAAATACATTTTTAGACACAGTGAATCGAAGGGGATTTTCTCTCTCAACACCAATGATCTGGTCACTCTGAAATGTCAAGGCAGCATCGAAACGGGTTTATTTTCCTCTATTGCTCCATCAACTGAATTCAAGACACTGTGCATTTTTGCATAAAAAGGCAGGAGATACAAGCAAACTTTAAGACTGGTCCTTTCTTTTTAAAAGTATAAACCAAGTCAATGCATGTCCTGTATGCTTGGTGCAATGTTTGAGCAACTTCACCTTTGTCCTTCCTTATTGCATAACTTTTCACTCAGCTGTCCACAGCAATTTTCATTTGCTCAGTGGCTCAGTGGCCCAGTAGACCAGTACCTGCAACAAGAACCAAAGACAGATTACTCATTTGCTGTGACCAGCCAGATAATGCAATCGATGGCTCAGTAGTTCAGTTTATACATATTCGTACAAACAAAGCCAGCACAAGTGGCGGGCTGTCTCGGTCATGAGCTCCATTGGAAAATCATCTGAGTCATATTCATATCAAAGGGATCAAAACTTAATACTAGCATAATGATATCAGGAACCAGACATACTGATGTAGAACTTTTGCAAATGCTATACGTAGTGCTGATGAGGCCACCATTGGAGGATTGCGTACACTTTTGGTCTCCTATTGAAGGAAGGATATACCTGCGTTGAACTGCTTCACAAGGTTAATTCCTGGGAAGAAGGGTGTTCTGACACGGGTGTTTAGCAGGTTGATCTATACTCACTGGAGTTTAAAAGAATGAAAGGTTATCGGATTGAAAATTAAGATTGAGTAGATTTGATGGGCTAGATTCTGAACAGGATATCACCCCTCATGGGGCAATCAGGTATTTGGAGCCTAGTTTCAGGTCAAGGGGTCACCCATTTAAGGTGACAATGAAAACTTTTTTTTTTTGAGGCTGGTCATGTCTTGGAATTTCTACCTCAGAGAGCATGGAAATGGAACCATGAAATATATCGGAGAATGAGATGGACAGACTCTTCAACGAGGGGAGGTGCAGTGGTATTATAGCTAGACTATTAATCCAGAAACTCAACTCATGTTCTGGGGGACTCAGGTTTGAATCTCACTACAGCAGATGGTGGCATTTGAATTCAATTTTAAAATTCTGTAATTAAGATAACCATGAAACCATTGTTGATAGTCAGAAAACCCCACTGACTCACTAATGTCCTTCAGGGAAGGAAATCTGCCATCCTTACATGGTCTGGCCATTATGTGACTCGAAACTTACAGAAATGTTGTTCACCCTCAACTGCTGTCAAAGAGCCGAACAAGCCACAGAATTGGGCCAATTGCTATTAAGTCTCAACAAAGAAATGAAACCAGATGGATGACCAGGCATTTACCTAGGCACCTGAAAGGACAACGGCAGAAACAGTCCTGTTGACCCTGCAAAATCCACCTTACTAACATCTGGGGGTTAGTACAAATTGGGAGAACCGTTTTAGACTGGTAAAACAACAGCCTGACAGTCATACTCTTAGAATCCAAACCTGACAGATAAAGCCCCAGACATCATCCCGAGATATGTCCTGGCCACTGGCAGGATAGACCCAGAAGAGGTGGTGGCACAGTAATTATACAGTTAGAAGAGAGTTGCTCTAGGAGTCCTACACATGACTCTGTGATCCATGGAATCTTATGGCTTCCGGTTAAGCAGGAGCAAGGAAACTTCCTGATTACCACATACTGCCCTCCCTTGGCTGACAAACAACAGTGTTCACACTTAGAGGAAACACTGAGGGTGACAAGGGCACAAAATGTACCCTTGGTGAGTGATTTCAATGTCCACCAAAAATGGCTCGGTAGCAACAATGCTGATCGAGCCAGTTTGGTCCTAAAGGACATGGCTGCTAGACTGGGTCTGTGGTAGCTGGCGAGGGAAAAACATACTCTTTTATCCTTACTAATCTTCCATGATGCATGTCAATGACAGTATCAATAAGAGTGACTACTGCACAGCCCTGGTGGAGACAAAGTCCTGCCCTCACATTAACACTACCCTCCATCGTTCTGTGTGGCACTATCACAGTGCTAAATGGATCAGACTTTGAACAGATCTGGCAACACAAGATGGGGCATTTATGTGGTGCTGTGGGCCATCAACAGCAGAACTGTGCTCCAGCACAATCTGCAAACTCTTGAATGGCATATTCCCCAGTCAACCATTACCATCAACTCAGGGGATCAACCCTGGTTCAATCGAGAGTGTGAGAGCGCACTCCAGGAGCAGCACCAGGCATACATTAAAAATCAGGTGTTAATCTGGTGAAGCTACCAATCAAGGCTACTTGTGTGCTAAACAGCACAAGCAGCAAGTGAAAGACGAAACTGAATGATTCCACAACCAATAATGGATCAGATGGTTTTCTGCTGTCAAAGGGCTGAACAAGCTACAGAATTGTGCCAATTGCTATTAATGGCTCTGCAGTCCTGTCCCATACAGTCATGAATGGTGGCACACAATTAAATAACTCACTGGAAACAGCAACTCCACAAATACACCCATCCACAATGATGGACAAGCCCATCAGTGCAAAAGATAAGGCTGAAGCATTTACAGCAAACTTCAGCCACAAGTTCCAAGTGGCTTATCCATCTCTGCTTTCTCCAGTGGTCCCCAGCATTACAGACACCAGTCTTCAGCAATTCCATTCAAGAAATAGTTGGAGGCAGTAGATACCCCAAAGGCTATTGGCCCTGACAACATCCCCGCAATAGTGCTGAAGACAGGGGATGAAACGTTTGCAACAAAAACTTCCAGCTCGGCGAACAGAACCACAGCAGTGCTGAAGACTTGTGCTCCAGAATATGCAACTCCCCTAGCCAAGCTGTTCCAGTACAGTTCAACACTAGCATCCACCTGGCAATGTGGAAAATGCAGAGTATGTCCTGTACACAAAAAAACAGGACAATCCAATTTTGCTAATTAGAGCCCCATCAATCTACTCTCCATCATTCAGTAAAGTGATGGAAGGTGTTATCAGTGCTATCAAGCAGCACCTGCTCAGCAATAACCTGCACAGTGACACCCAGTTTGGGTTCTGTTAGAGCCATTCAGCTCCTGATCTCATTACAACCTTGGTTCAAACATGGACAAAAGAGCTGAATTCCAGAGGTGAGGTGAGAGTGACAGCCCTTGACATCAAGGCTGCATTTAACCGAGTTTGGCATCAAGGAGCCCCTCAGAACTGGAGTCCATGGGAATCAGGGATAAACTGTCTGCTGGTTGAAGTCATACCTGCTACTTTGGAAGATATTTGTGGTTGCTGGAGGTCAGTCATTTCAGCAGAAGTTCCTCAGGGTAGTGTCCTTGGCATAACCATTTTCAGGTGCTTCAATGACCTTCCCTCCACCATAAGGTCAAAAGTGGTGATTGTGCAATGTTCTGTACCATTCACCACTCCTCAGACACTGAAGCAGTCCAAGATCTGGACAATATCAAGACTTGAGCTGACAAGTGACAAATAACATTCTTGCCACAAAAATGCAGGCAATTACTATGTCCAATAAGAGACAATGTTAACTATTGCCTTTTAACATTCAACGTTGATACCATCAGTCAATCCGCCACGAAGAATATCCTGGGAGTTACCACTGACCAGAAACACAATTGGAGTCACCACAAACAGAGTGGCTACCAGAGCAGGTAAGAGGCAAGGAACACTCACTCCTGACTCCCCGAAGCCTGACCACAAGGCACAAGTCAGGAATGTGATGGAACACTCCCCACTTGCCTGGATGAGAGCAGCGTCAACAACACTCAAGAATCTTGACACTGCCCAGAACAAATAAGCCCGCTTGATTGGCACCATGTCCACACCCGCTGCATCAATGCTCAGTAGCAGCAGTACGAACTCAAGACGCAGTGCAGAAATTCACAAAATATCCTTGGACACCACTTTCCAAATCCACAATCATTTCCATCTCCAAGGACAAAGGCAGTAAATACTTGGCAACACCACCATTTGCAAGATCCCCTCTAAGTCAATCACCATCCTGACTTGGAAATATATTGCTGTTCCTTCACTGTCACTCGGTCAAAATCCTGGAATTCCTCTCCTGAGGGCATTGTAGGTCTACCAAAAGGACGTGGACTGCAGTGGTTCACGAGGCAGCTGACCACAACCTTCTCAAGGGCAGCTGGGAACATTCAATAAATGCTGGCCACCAGTGACACCCATATCCCACGAGTGAATAAAAAGAAAGCTTTAGGGTTATGGAGAGCAAACAGGAAAGTACAGTAGATCAAACCTACCACGATGATAAGAAGAATGGAAGAGGTCGAGGGGTGTGTAGTCAACTCCTGCTTCTATTTATGCTTTACTTGGTATAGTTATACTTGAAGTGCCAATCCCAAAACCTGTCCAGGTGATACTCCAGTATATTGACATTTATAACCTGGTCTGCTGCCTTTTGGTACATTGCTACCCATATCTAAAACGATAAAGGACCCAGGTGACATAGCAGACTTCTGTAAGCCACAAAACATATCTGAAAAAAAACTGAAGACTCACCTTTAAAACCCTCTTCAGGCATACATACTGGGAAAAGAGAAAAGTTAATTGTGTGATTAAAAAACTTTTCAATGTCAGATTCTGAACAGAAATCATTGAATGACCAAACTTTATCAATGCCCCACCCTCCTCTCATTTATCTCTCCACCCTGCAGGCACTCTGCCTCTATTCCTGATGAAGGGCTTTTGCCCGAAACGTCGATTTTCCTGCTCCTCGGATGCTGCCTGACCTGCTGCGCTTTTCCAGCACCACATTAATCTAGACTCTGGTTTCCAGCATCTGCAGTCCTTGTTTTTACCAAACTTTATCAACTATAAAACATGAAATTATCTTTGCATTCTTCACTTCTTTAGATGTTCAAAATTTCCACCTTTTAAAGGCAAAAATCAAAATAATTACAGACCACATAGCAAGGTAGATTGTTCAGCAGTAATTTGTAATAGAATGCATAAATTTACATGAATTCAAGAAAACCTTCAAAATTTCCTACCTTGCATTATATCATCCATTGCTGTATAATCAGCAATTGGTTCATCAGCCTTAAGTACAAAAAATAATGAAAGAGAATTTAACTGCTTGCACCTAAACATGCACATTTCATACATTTTTAATGATCAAAGAAATCTGACCAAGTCAAATCTGCTGAGAATCTTGAGATTTTCATAAGGATTCAAAATGAAAGAAACTTATATACAAAATTATTAATGGTACAGAAAACATATTTTTGTACTGCTGGTTTCAAACAGGACATTATAAACTAGTTAGTTTTACCTGGTTTGTGGTTAACCCCCTGGACTCTACAGTACAGGATGAAACTAGTTATCACTGGGAATGTTAGGTTGGGAAGTTTATAAAAATTATTGCACTTGTATAAAGAAGAAAGTGACTCCTCAGAGATATAATGCAGAGCAGCAACAATTGGGATAAAATAAGGATGATTTCAGGTATGACTGCCACAGCTTACCCAGGATCTGAGTTGGAACTCTTGTCAGCTACATGTATAATTCTTTTTTAATACAGATACTGTAGCAATGTTTGGTAGCAATACTAAATTAAAGTTTGTGAGAAGATTTGTAGCTCGGGTGCTCGTTGTTGTGGTCTGTTCGTCGAGCTGGGAATTTGTGTTGCAGACGTTTCATCCCTTGTCTGAAGATTTGTAGCTCGGGTGCTCGTTGTTGTGGTTCTGTTCGTCGAGCTGGGAATTTGTGTTGCAGACGTTTCATCCCTTGTCTAGGTGACATCATCAGTGCTTGGGAGCCTCCTGTGAAGCACTTCTGTGATGTTTCCTCTGGCATTTATAGTGGTTTGTCTCTGCCACTTCCGGTTGTCAGTTCCAGCCGTCCGCTGCAGTGGCCGGTATATTGGGTCCAGGTCGATGTGTTTGTTGATAGAATCTGTGGATGAATGCCATGCCTCTAGGAATTCGCTGGCTGTTCTCTGTTTGGCTTGTCCTACAATAGTAGTGTTGTCCCAGTCGAATTCATGTTGCTTGTCATCCACGTGTGTGGCTACGAAGGATAGCTGGTTGTGTCGTAGTAATCATCAAGAACGTTTCTGAACTGACAGCCAGACTACTATGACCACTAGGACTCATAACAGCACACAAACCAACAGCCACTCTCAGACAACAAAACACCAGGACAAAGGACCAGAGACCCAGCATGAGCAAAACCAACGTAGTGTACAAAATCCCATGCAAGGACTGCACAAAACACTACATAGGACAAACAGGAAGACAGCTAACAACCCGTATCCATGAACACCAACTAGCCATGAAATGACACGACCAGCTATCCTTAGTAGCCACACACGCAGATGACAAGCAACATGAGTTCGACTGGGACAACACTACTATTGTAGGACAAGCCAAACAGAGAACAGTCAGCGAATTCCTAGAGGCATGGCACTCATCCACAGATTCTATCAACATACACATCGACCTGGACCCAATACACCGGCCACTGAAGCGGACGGCTGGAACTGACAACCAGAAGCAGCAGAGACAAACCACTATAAATGCCGGAGGAAACATCACAGAAGTGCTTCACAGGAGGCTCCCAAGCACTGAGGATGTCACCTAGACAGGGGACGAAATGTCTGCAACACAAATTCCCAGCTCGGCGAACAGAACCCCAACATACTAAATTAAAACTATGGCTAATTGTATGTTAGCAAGAAAAGGAACATGCAGATTAACAGAATGGGCAGATGATGTATTACAAAAAATGTGAATTGTACATTAAAAAAAAATCAAATAATTCAACACTTGGATGTCATAGGGTCATAGAGATCTATCATCATAGAAAAAGGCCCATTGTTTTTGACCAATGAGCACTCAATGATTGAACTATTCAAGTCCTATTTTGCAGCACTTGGAACATAGTACTGTATGCCTTGGCATCAAAAGTGCACATCTAAATATTTCTGAAATGTTGAGATTTTCTGCCTCTACTACTTTTACAAGCAAAGTTCCAGATTCTCACCACCCTCTAGGTAGAAAACAAAATTTCTCACCACCTTTCTAAATTTCCTGCCTTCTTCTGTAAATCTTTGCCCCATGGTCATTGATCCCCCCACCAAAGGGATAATTTTTTTTTGTACATCTCAATCGTGTCCCCATTCAGTCTCCTCTCCTCCACAGAAAACAACCCCAGTCTGTCTAATCTCTCTCACAACTGAAACTCTCAAGCACAGACATTCTGGTGACTCTCCTCTGCATCCTCTCCAGTCCTATCATATCCTCAAAATGTGGAATCCAGAACGACACACAATACTCTGACTGTGACTGAATCAATGTTTTATACAATTCCAGCACAAACCTCCCTACTCTGTTCTTCCAGTAATAAAGGCAGGTAACCCATATGTCCCTTTAACTAATTTATCTATCTGTCCTGATGTCTTAAGTGTCCTACCGTTCATCATGTATTCCCTTTCCTTAACACTGCTGAGGAAAGGTTTGATAGTGTAGAGAGATTTGTTTTATGGCTATATCTTCTATCTATATAAATAAGACTAAGTCTATATTTGGCACTTTGCTAGGTTTGACACTGTATGAATATTCTATGAACTATGGAAAAAGTATAGAGTCACTAGAATTATGCAATTATGAGTGAAATGATTATGAAAGACAAAACATAGGTGAAGGTGGACACCAATGAAATATTTCACATCAAAGTTTAATTATCATTAATTGCTATAGACCATAAGACAAAGGAGCAGAAATTAGGCCATTCATCCCATTGAGTCTGCTCCGAAATTCAGTCAGTCGTGGCTGAAAGGTTTCTCAACCCTATTCTCCCATTTTCTCCTGTAACCCTTGATCTTCAAGAATCTATCTATTTCAATCTTGAATATACTCAAGGACCTAGCCTCCACAGCCTTCTGTGGCAATGAACTCCATATACTGCTTCTGCTGGTTGGTAAGTCAGTACAAGAGTCAAGTCAAATTAAAGAGGGAAGTTTGAAGAATCATTTCGTAAGGCACACATTTACTACAAGTAGCAATTGAGACAGGGATTATAATAATTCAAAAATGAAATTAGAAGATTAGAGATGGATAAATACAAATGGTAAGGGGAAGACAGGGCAATTGGGTTGCTGTAGATAGTGACAGGGCTAGAATTATGGCCTTAATAACCCTCTATTGGCAGCAAATTCTATGATTCCACTACATTCAATTTTTGCAGCCTTGTTTGTGGTTTTAATCTAAAGAAAGTTTTCAGGGTCAAAGATAGTGCAAAATGCTGCCAACATACTGCCTTTAATAATTTATATTTTTTTAAATCATCTGGTTACTTGCGGTATTAAATCCTGAGTGATGGAGGGTGTTTTGAAACAAAACCTGGACACAGGTGGATGACTTGAAGACCAGAATGCTACCAAAATGTAATTGAATATAAATTTAACACACATTGAGAAATAAATCACTGAAATTCAGTTTGAGGTGAAACCACTACTAGTCAGTAAGGAAAATAAAATTTGATTCCATATTTATTAATACATTGCCACTAAATCATAATTTTGACAACAAAAAGCAGTTAATACCCATAGTACCAAAATAGCCAATTATTGAATTAAAAATACCTTTAACAGAATGACTGATTCTGGGATAATTCCCAGATTTCCCAGTGTTGCAGTATCATCAGTTAGCATCCGTCCTTCCAGTGACAAATTTTGATCAAATGGTGCAACAGAAAAGGCATGCATGATCTGTAGAAGAGGTGAAAGTAAAGAACAATTTGAAATAAGGAATTTGTGATGTAAACAATCTGATCACCGTCATTGTAAGGATAGGACCCAATATTTCCCCTTGTGTAAATAAATGTACAAATTGCTTGATTATTTACTCAGTGACACCAAATCAGGGAAGACACAGAAATTAACCAATATGAAGGCAAATTCAAAGTTTGGGAGAAGATTTGTAGCTCGGGTGCTCATTGTTGTGGTTCTGTTCGCCGAGCTGGGAATTTGTGTTGCAGACGTTTCGTCCCCTGTCTAGGTGACATCCTCAGTGCTTGGGAGCCTCCTGTGAAGCGCTTCTGTGATGTTTCCTCTGGCATTTATAGTGATTTGTACCTGCCGCTTCCGGTTGTCAGTTCCAGCTGTCCGCTTCAGTGGCCGGTATATTGGGTCCAGGTACATCGACCTGGACCCAATATACCGGCCACTGCAGCGGACAGTGAACTTCGTTAACATGCATATTGATTTTAACCCCATTTACCAAACTCTCAGAAACAGAACCGCAAGTGATATCACCCATAATAGATCAAAACACATAAATAGCAAGCGAGACAGAATACCAATGCTTCATCGGAGGCTCACTGATGTGACCTAGCATGGTGACGAAACGTCTGAGAACAAATCTACCAGCTTACAACCTGATCTTCTCCAAAATCGTATTATTAGAATAAATTATGAAGTCTCATTAGGTGCATTAGTTAGGGGAAATGTAGGGGAATGGGTCTGGGCGGGATGCTCTTCAGAGGATCAGTGTTGACTTGTTGGGCCAAATGGCATGTTTCCACACTGTAGGGATTCTATGATGATAAACTATGATGTTAAAAAGGCATAGATTAATCAGGAATAGAGAATATGGTTTTATTGAAGGTTGTGTCTTACTAACTTTATTGGCTTTTTTGAGGAAATAACAATGAGGATTAGAGAGCCAAGTGGAATGGATATTGTCTACACAGATTTTAGAAAGGAATCTGACAAGTTCCACAGGACAGACCGGTCAGTAAAGACCTTTGGAATATAGGAGCATTTGACATGTTGAATCCAAAACTGGTTCAATTATAGGAACAATGGGTAATGTTAGACAGACGCTTTTGTGAAAGGAAAGCATCTCACTATAAATGGGAGAGTATTGAGAAGGGGCGAGGAAGTGTAGAGTATATGAGTACCTTAGAGTATATGAGCACCGTCCTCAAAAAGGTGATGACAGATAGAGAAGGTGAAGAGACAAATACAATGCTTTCCTTTATTGGGTTAAGTGTTGAATACAAAAGCAGGAATGTAATGCTAGAAATATATTGGACACTGATTAGACCACAGCTGGACAGTTCTGTTATCACATTAAAGGAAGGACACAATTACTCTCGAGAGAATACAAAAGGGAGTTACAGAATATTTCCAAGTCCTGAAATGGCAGCTATGAATTAAGTTTGGAATTTTTAAAAATTCACTTAGTGGGAGATATACATCATTGGCCAGGCCAGCATTTATTGCCTGCCCTAGTTGCCCTTTGAGAAGGTGGACCCACAATGCTAGCACTTATGGAGAAAGTTCCAGCATTTTGACCCAGCAACAATGAAGGAATGGTGATATATTTCCAAGTCAGGATGGCGAGTGGCTTGGAGGGGAATTTAAAGGTGGTGGTGGTGTTCCCATGTATTTGCTGCCCTTGTCCTTCTCAAATGAAGTGAAGTGGTCATGGGCGAAGTCTACACATTAGAACGGAAGGGGCTGTAAGTGAGGTGTACACAATTTTGAGGGGCCTAGATAGGGGACACCGATAAGATCTGTTTCCCCTCGATGAGATGTCAGTTACTACAAGGCACAAATTTAAGTTGATTGTAAAAACATTAGAAAGGACATGAGGTAAAGATGTTTTACCCAGAAGGCAATGAGTATCTGGATTTTGCTACTGGTTTGATAGTGGAGGAAAACACCCTCAACTTGTTTAAAAGGAACCTGGGTTTGAACCTGACGTGCTGTGACCTGCAGGCTAGGTGCTGAAACATGGGATTTGAAATTGGGGGTGGGGCGACGCTCAACCTCATTTTCCCCTTCTTTCAGCCACACAGACATAACGGGTTTTCTGTGCATAACTTCGAGAGTTTACGATTATGCCTCCAAAATTTAATTCCTAACATTATCATACTTTACGTGACACCTTTGCTTCAGGAATTGGGACATCAGCAGCAATTATTTTACCAGAAAGCACATACTACTGGTGCATCCATCAGTTTATCAGGCCATACACAAAAGTAAAAACATGTCAAAGTCGGTGTACCTTTTCATCCTCTAAGATAGCGTCTTAAGTTCTAGCTCAGTATGGAGGTATTCTTTCAGCACAGATTGTGTTGGCGCACAGAAAACAACTGTTTCTGACCGTCAAAGGCATTCAATGATTCAATCATCCCCGTTAGCCCTCAAGTGCAGTGAGAATGAAGTTGCTCCCAATAATACCACTAACCTGCACAGGATTCAGAAAATTCACAAACTGAATTTTATTTTTAGTTATATTTAGTGAATTCCCTGTTTACAGTACTGAACCTTTCTGTATGGTGACAGCTATGTATTCTGCTTTGCCGCCCCCTAAAAACACAATGACAATAAAAAAAGAAGTATGTGTAACTCCAAATTTTTCAGATCATGAAATAATTGATCCAATAAATTGCTTACTTTGATAGATATGAATATCATTAATTGACTTTTTTTCAAACATACCTGAATGGCTTTTTCCCCCAGCTGTATTTTCATTTACAATAGTTAATTTCAATAGTTCTACACTTACTCCACAAAACAAATATCAGTAACAGATCTGATAGTTGCATAAACAGAAAACGTAATTGAAATGAAGGTGTAATTTGCCTAAAACAATAGCTTACCTGAATTTTCAACTCTTTGAGAGTCTGATTTGCTGACACGATGAGCTCCTTTTCTCCACGAACTCTGTGCCGTGTGCTACGTCGAATTCCCTGTTTATAGTATGTGCTGCTGTTACCACCACCAATACAAGGGTGTGTCAGCTTCCGTCGTTTTGCTCCATTACTCTGAAAGCAGAATGTTTGACATCTACTTTTGCTTTTGACCACAAAGTGGAGAAACTTGATCGATTAACTACTGCATTGAATTAGCATGGAACATGGAGGACATTTTAAGTTTATAGACTACAAATTACATCATTATTTAATTCATTATAAATACGAAACAAGATGCTTGTGGATTAGCTGCCTTACATTTAGAATACATACAAAGTTTTGCCTACACCTCATTTGTTATTTCCTTTAGAAAAATTGTTTACTTGTAATTCTTTCAAAGTATTAAAAATTATATCTGAAACTTCATTGATGTTCACAAGTGCTGACTGATCAGCTGACATTTTCTGTTTTTGAATCAGATTTCCAACATTTGAATTTTTTTAAAAATTTGATCTGTTGAGAACAGATGTTCTTTGTGCAACATCCTTTTTTCCACTCCTTAACATGTCGGAGGAAGCAGGGGCTACAACAACATCATCAGCAAGAGTCAACTCTGCAAACTTATGCAGAGATGAGAATAGACTGCAGGTCTAGAGAGTATCATGGAGCTGAATTGTTCAGCACATCACAGGAACATAAAGAGCTTGCTTATATGACTGTATGGCTAATCAACACTTAATACTGAATCACAATCGGTGTGGTGAGTGGGCCTTGCCCAATGCCATCTAGAATCAGGTTACTCTGAAGGGGCTGCTGTGAGTGGCTGTAACACCATGTTCAGTTGTCAACTTGAAATTCCAGCATTAATTTCTTTTCACGCAAAGAGGCACTGACTCCCACAGCCAGTCATGAGATGGAGGTAAACATAGTAGTTTGGACAAATTGTGCAACAATGCTAACCGAACTCTTATTAGGAGTGCACCAGTCTATTCAGAAAAATTGGAAGGTGCTTGAAGACCACATGCAAATTGCCAGTGGCATAAGAGACAAATTCTAATATCTGAAAAAGTGACATAAATGAACAGTGCAACCAAAATAATCTGACCTCAGTCATGTAACACAACATAACTAGATATCAATGAAAAGTAAGTTGGCTTCAGTTGCAGCAAAGGTTATGCAAGGCAGTCAAGGCAATCTCAAACTGTCCCTCCAATGTTCCAGCTAAACGCTTTACCATAATACTGTTAATTCAAAAATAAATTACACTGTTACAAGACTCCTTCTGACCTCTCATTTGCAAGGTATCTTTTAAATAAAAGGAAACAACATACTACCTGGTTAAAGTCAGGATCCTTCTCTCCTTCTACTTTGCATTCCTCTCTCTCCTCCTCTGCCTCTGAACCACTTAAATTTAGCTCTGGTGCACCTTCTTTCATCACCTGAGAAATAAAGGATTGATCGTGTAATATACAGAATAATCAGCTTGTATCAAGGCAAACACAGCTATGCTTCCGCCAAGTAACATTATTTTACACTGAATACATATTACAATGTAAACTAATTTACAGTCTTTCATTCTATTAACTCCATTTTACAACCACAATTCCAAGTATATCATGAAAGGAGTCCAAGTTATTAAAAACTACATCTTTAATCTGTACAGGAAATGTTATCCTCAGATAAGTTTAGGAGATTCTGCTGAAAGACTAAGCAGTGAGGAGTTACACTGATTAGCAGAACCCCAAGATAACAACTTCAGAATTGCTCCCTGAGACATGGGCAAACAGGGATAAGGTAAATGAAATGAAGGAGTTAAATGTGTGCCTCAAAGATTAGTGTGGATATGGACCAAAGATAGATATATCTGAGTTCAGTCATAGATCAGCCATGATCTCACAGAATGGAACAACAGGTTTGAGAGGCTGAATTGCCTATTCCTGCTCCTAATGAGTTCTGGTTGAGGGGATACACTGCAAAAGATACAGCAGTGTTGCAGGATAGCTATTTAGGTAAAGATATCCAGAGTCTTACAGGAAAGGTCAATGTGTATAAACTTTAAAAAAGCAGCACATAGGGTCAAAGGAGGTAAAAAGTGTCAAAAAGACAAAATTTATGGCTCTTTACTTGAATGCACTTAGTATTCAGAACAAAATTAAACAGCACAAATATAGGTCAATGGTTATGATCTTAGAGCCATTATGGAAATACAGTTATAAGGTGACCAAAGTTAGCTAAATTAACCCTAAATATTCAGGAGAATTTGACTTTCTGAAAAGACAGGCAGGAAAGAAAAGGAGCTGGGTGGCTTTGTTAGAGAAGGAGGAGGTGGACGTGTAATCTTGGGACAGGAAGACGTAGAATCCAAATGGGTGGCTTTAAGAAATAATAGGGGCAAGATGATATTGAGGAGCATTGTATACAGGCCCCTAGCATTAATTATACCATAAGACAGAGAATAAATCAGGTGATTATGAGGGCATGCAAAACACACAGTTAACATTAATCATACTTGACTTTAATCTTCAAACAGACTGAGAAATTCAAATTGGCAATGGTAGCCACGAGAAAGAATTCATGCAGTGTATTTGGAACAAGTTCCTAGAATATATGTTGAGAGTCCAACCAGAGATCAGGCTATTTTTGATCTAGCAAGTGTAATCAGACAAATTTAATAAATAATTTCTGAATAAAAGATCTCCTTGGAAACAGTGACCATACCATGGTTGAATTAAGCATTCAGTTTGGGAGCAAGAAACTTGTCAGAAACAATGTTATATTTGAGTAAGGGTAATTATAAAGGAATGAGAGTAGAGTTGGCTGGCATGGACTAAAAGGAAAGGAAAGAAAAGATGATTGAGGAACAACGATAATTGTTTATGCAAAGATATATAGTACTGAGAAAGAAGGATACTAGCAAAAGGATAAACTGATCATAGTTAACAACTTAAGGCTGGTATCAACTTGAAGGAAAAGAAACATACAATATAGCAAAGATTAAAGGACTGTCAGAGGAATGAGAAAGTATTTTTAAAACAAAAGATTAACAAAAAAAGGTAAATTAGCAAATAATTCAAAAACAGACTAACAGTTTCTTTAAACATATGAAAAAGAAGAGACAGACCAAAGTGAACATAAGCCCCTGAGAGAGTGAGGCTGAGTAAATAATAATGAGGAATCAAAAACTGGGAGAGCAGTTGAATAAATACTTTCAATCAGTCTCTACAGTAAAAGACATTAATAACGTTCCAAAAGTTGGGAGATAAATGAATACTGTAACTATCATTAGAGAAAAAGGTACCAGGGAAATGAATGGGACTGGAGGCTGACAAGTGCCCCTGAACTGACGGGGCATTCTGAGATATTAATGGAAATAATCACAGAGATAGTGGATGCTCTGGGGAAATGCAAAGGGAAAAATTAATGATATAAAGATCTTTAGATTCTGGAAAGATCCAGGAGGATTGGAAAACTGCCAGTCAATGTAACTAACACCCACAGTCACAAAGTGACAAAAACAATGGTAACTATGCTCCAGTTAACGTAACATCTGCCATTGGGAAAATGTTATTTTCTTATGAAGTTCAGAGTCACCATGCTTTGAAAGTTGAGCTCTAAGTTCCACTAATTTCTTCAGTATTATTTATTCCTTAATGCTAAATTCTTTATTTACCTCACATTCACTAGACGTTTGGTTTCCCAGCCATATTTCAGTATGTTATTTGTGTTTCCTTGTGCAAAGGCTAGCACAAAATATGTAACATCTGTGCCATCTACTTATTTTTTTTCCTGTCGCTGCCTCAAAGAGGCTTAAATTTACCTTTGCTAACATTTTTTTTTAAAAAAGCCATAAAGTTTTCTGCAGTCTGTTTTTATCCCGCTGGCTAGTTAACTCTAATTCTGATATCCTGAGCTTTGACTTTTTTGTTTGCTGAATTCTAAAATCCTCCTAAAACTCAGACTGTCTACTTTTTTTGGGAAGATTACATGGCCCTTCATCCAATTTTTAAACCTTCTTGCTAGCCACATCTAAACCAGCATGGCAGCAATACATGATAAATGATCACACAAAAAATGCGATGATTTAACAAGATATTATACAAGAGTACATCATACTTTATATTAAATGCTGCATTTTAAAATAAAATTTATACAGGAATAGCATTTATAAAACAAGAAGTCTTACCTTGATACTCTCCACTACTTTTCGGATATAGATAGTGGCCTGTGTGTACTCTCTTAAATCTCGCTGCTGTTGACAAAGTAAACCTTCCCGACACTCTCCACAAAGATCTAGACATTAAAAATTAAACTTTGCAACCTTTTGTTTTATAAAAATTCAGTTGGTGTGTCAATCATATAAAGATTGCTTTAACAGCCCTATCCCAGTTGGTACTCTGACCATTTGTCCACACCAACCATTGGTTGGCATCTTTTCTCATGGTTTTGCAATTTCAGCAAACAGCGCAAAACGCAGCCTCGTGGAGATTCAGGGCTAGCTTTCTTCAAATGTAGAGCATTCTTGATTTTTCCAGTGCCACATTCACTTAAATACATTTCAACTTGTCACCCCACTTGTAGCGAACAAGGTGGACATGATGTTATCACCAGCTGTGTCAAGGCACATCCATTATTAAACGGGAGCCTCAAACAAGTCTTAGGACCATTATTTGCATATGCAAATAACCTTCTGCATGTTTCGGGTGTTAGCTGAGAACAAAAATCTTTTTCCCTCGCCCAGAATGATAAGGGAACACACCTTAATAAAATGTGTGCACGCTTCTTGGCTGCCATATCGTGGCATCTGTAGTCCTTCAGCACCCAAATCTCTGCACAGTCCATTTCAAAGTCTGTGCTGACTTAGTTCTTGATTACTTTCACATTCCTTATTGTTTGTCGAGCACTATTCAACTACACTTGGTATCGTTGTAAAAATCTTGTAATCGAGTGCAAGCAACAAAATCAATTTAAAGCATATGGTTCAGTAACTTGTTACTAATGGCAGAAATTCATAGTACATAACAGAGATGGATTCAATTGCTGCTTTGTTAAATTAACAAAGAATCTCACCCTTCTGTGCCCCAATGTAATGAATGTGGGACGTGGAGAAGTAAGCTTGGCTACATTATGCTTTGACCTTGCAAACTATCAGTTAGTTTCAACTTTCATATAGGTAATAGATTGGGTTTGGCTGAATGGGGTTACATATCAGGTTGATTAGGGATCTGGCCAAACATCACTCTACAATCAGCACAGCTGAACGTGACTTGTGACCATATACAAGAATACACAGCATATCACCAATTTCACAGATACCCAATTGGGATACAAGCAGAACTTCACTTGCACCACAGGTTTTAAACATAAGAGTAAAAAGCATGCAATTGCAAAGATTTCAATTGTGATGGGAATGATCAAATTAATAGATTTTTGCAACCAGTATCTGAAAATTCTTTACAAAGTAGAGACTAGAGAAAGCAGCAATGCTTTCGAGGATAAAGTAATTGACATTAACGGCAGAACTGTAACAAATCAAACAAATCCAGTCTGTCAACACTCACACTGGAACCATGCTTACCAGGACTGGTGGTATATTCCAGTTGTACAGTGCCATTTTCTCCAGTGCTCATCAATCGAATAACTTTAATCGTATTATCAACGACAAATAATTTGTGGATGATTTCCCATTCACTTGGCCATAAAAGAGCTACACTGTGCAAAGGAAGATACAGGTTATTGAATCCTGAAAGAATGTCGAATGTTTATTTAAACAAAACCACAAACACAAAAGCTAAGAGGGTCAATACTAGAGGAGATCACTTCAAAAAACAGCACAAATATTAGAGACCCTGAGCCAAACACGAAATAAAACAGTTATTTACACGAAGATGCACACTTATCCTTAGTCTGATAGGTTTGACTGGGCTGCAGTAATTTAAACTAAACAGATTTATTTGATCAGTTTTCTCCAGTCTTAATCTTTCAATCCATCTCAGTCACTATTATTACAAAACTTTAAAGAGTAGCCATAGATATCTCCATCAAAAGTAATTAATTTCTTGTTGCAGGCAGCATGTTTGCCACCATTTTTAAAGGCGTTTAGCAGCCCCAAGCAAATAAAAACTGCCATCAGTGCATGGTAAAAGTTGCCAAGTTCACCATCTCCTAAACAATATGCAATGAGGATCGAAGTCCCATATTATTTTAACCTCAATTTGTGACAGGCTTCCAGTCACAGGAGTACGTACCAACATTTTGGTTACTCAGTATGAAAAGCAGCTAACCTTTAAAACAATGACTAAAGCACAGGTTAGGCCATCTTTGAAGGAGAACAATGATAGACTCAGATATATTTTTGTACATGTCGACTAATTAGATAAGGTCGGAGGAAAGTCAGCTATAGGAAGCAACATCTGTCATTCAACATCACATACAGGTAGGTCTGACAACTTGCATCTATATATTGCCTTGAAGATTGTCAAATGCCTTGTTGAAAAGTAGATATTCGGGCAAGTGGGGTGGATCTTAAGTAGCATCTTTCAGGAAGAAAGATAAGAAACAAGACAGCGAGGTCTTTGGAGGGAATTCCAGAGCTTTAGCTTTGGCAGCTGAAAGCAAGATCACTGTGAACTGATTAAAATTGGGAAATACAAGAGAACCCAGAATTAAATGCAGGCCTCTTAAGAGGTTTGACAGGAGGTTACAGGATGGGAAGTATCAGGGGCTTGAAAACAAGAATGAGAATTTTAAAAATGAGGCATTTCCACTGAAGAAATCATGAAGCTGCTGAAGATTATGGTCCAAAATCCCAAAATAAATTGTTTATATCCCTGTACTAATAAGATTTTATCCCATTAAAATATCTTCTATTTGATCCAATGAATTGCAAGCACTCTATATCAACACGGTTAAATTCAGAAGCTATCACAGAGAGAGACCTCCATCAATTCACTAGAATAATTCCTGGGATTTGGAATTTTCCAATGAGGAGAGACTGAGGAGCCTGAGCCTGTATTGTCTAATGTTTAGGAAAATGAGAGGTGATCTCATAGAAGTATACAATTTTTTTTTAGAAAGTTGAGTAGATACAGCAAGGATGTTTTTCCTGGTGTCTTGAACTAGGGAACACAGTCTCAGAATAAAATGCAAGCCATTTAGAACTGCAATGAGGAGTAACATCTTCACCAGCGTGATGAATCTTTGAAATTCTTTACCTCAGAGGGCTGCGGAGCTCAATTATTGAACAAGTTTGATTGATAGATTTCTAATTAATTAGTAATGACACCTGGGATATGGGGATAACACAGGAATATGGCATTAAGGAGAATGAACAGCCATAACCTACAACAGCAAAGCAGGTTGGGAAAGCAGACTGGCCCCAGTAGCTAGATCTAGTTGAAGTTTCTGGCATGCTGCAGACAATGTTGTTAGCTGTGAAAACATAACACACCACTTTTAAAAAAGACTGGCTTATAATTGAATTGTCTCTTGGCAGTCCAGAACTTGAACATTACTGAAGAGAGAAGCAAGTTGCCAAATCTTTCATCTTATGCTCATCTGGACAAGCTCAAGAATTCCAAATTTCAAACAATTACAACAATCTATACAGCAGAAGAAAAGGACAAGTCAACTCTAATTGGACAAGGCACTGCCTTGAAGAAAGCCAAAGGATGGGAAGGTTTTCCAGATTTCTATTATCATATGTGAAAAAAAATTGCTTCATGATTTTACTCCTGAATCATTGAGAACTAATTTTACGTCCCCTTGATATTGATCTCCAGACCATAAAAAATAATTTCTAGCTCCTAGAAAAGTCATTTATATTGTGGTTCCTCCAAATCCTGTTTAAGGGTTTAAATATTCTTGCTCTTATCTCAGGCAACAATATGTATAATTTCTCTGTTAAACCATATCAACTTTTTTTAACATTTTGAAAGACTCAAAGAACTCATCAATCCCCTAAAGTTAAAAGGAAATACAAGCCAGGTTCATGCAACTGGACTTTAAGTTAATCGTGTAAATCCCACCATGATTCTGTCAATCTGCACTGGATCCCTCATAGGAGAGTAGGTTCTGCCAGAGGCAGTAACGACTGAATACAGTTTCTCCGATAGGGCTGAAGGAGGCTGAATAAAATCAAAGCATAGCTTGTTTTGTACCCCACTTCCCTTCAAATCCTCTTCCACCTGATAGCAGCAGCATCTTTCTTTACTTCTGGGGATTGAATCACTACAGAACATGGCTCGTAACCCTAATTTCAATGAAACATGTTACCGAAGGAAATGAAACGATTATCCGTCATCAGAACTGAAATAGTTGCCTAAAAAGGGATTATAAATACTTAAGCCTTTGTAGGCAAGCATTAAGAAGAAGGATGGAATAAGACTCACTGTTTTGAATCCTCTTTGGTCATTGACTCTGCTGTAAACATGAGACCTCCGTGTGGACAGAGAAGTGCATTGTTACCCACAGATGATACAGGACTGCATTTCGTTGGCTTCCTTCAGAAAACAGAATCAAATGAATGCACAGAGGAGGGATTTACAGGGATGCAACATATTCAACATCAAAGTCGATTCTCTTGCTCTTAGAGTGAGCCTATTTGCCCTCTGAATTAAAACATTACTAAATGGCAGATATTATTCTAAAAATCTACATTCAGTTAGCAACTTGAAGTGATTTTCCTGTGTTAGGTATTGCACAGCCTGGTTTAAAACCTCGTTATGTATTTATATGCTCTGTTCTTCCACTAAGGATGCCAGGTCTGCTGCTGGGTCAAACACCTTCCAACTGAATCATAACTTTGTTACAAATCAACACTGGAAAGCTGAAGCCCTTCTGCTCATTTCTCACCAACAGTAATGTACCTCTGGTGCATATTCCATCAAACAGTGAAAGGACTGGAAAAATATTCCGTGATAGGATTTGGTTGACAATTAATTTTAAGTACCACAGTGGACAACCAAGTTTGGCTATAAACTTATTTGTTTATTAGTACTTAATTATGCATGCAAACATACTCAAAGTTTCCCATAAAGTCTTTTTTTTGGAATGTAGCATAACTTCCACATACTAGTGAAATGTCCATCATTCAAACAGATACAAAAACAATTTTGCAATTGTTTTGGTGCCTTGCCAGTTACTCAATGGTTGTGCGATGCACATAGGGCCTATTCTGGAATTTTAACATTGCTGCTTCTTTTGGAAGGAGCAATGAAATGACCTTACTGATGCAGTGAGGATTTGAGCACATAAAACAGAAAACTTTCCCAGTACCAAGTTACAAATAGGTACTTAAGGAAGAAGACTTGTATGTGAAAGCAAACGACCATAAAAAAAACTTACTGCAGTTTTATAATAATAATAATAATAATACAAATGATAATTATAAGTCTACAACAACAACAACTACCATACTAAATACTTAAAAAGTAAAACAAAATGTTTTCAAAATTAGCTTGACAATTGAAGTAACAATCAAATTTTGATAACAGAAAGTGTACAAATATGCTATCCTCGAATAAAGCCCAATATGCATCAGCAACCAATATGGAGTGATACCTGTATTCTCTCTTTGTGACTCTAAATTCTGCAATTGAGGCAATATTCTGGGGGCATTTTATCATTTACATGTTGAGTTGATCAAATAGTATTCCATCTTCAAAAAGCCAAAATTCAAAGTATGATTGTGCAGCAATCAAAACCATAAATTATTTTCTTGTCCACTCCCAAACCATTGTGGACAGCAGTCCTAAACTTCAGACGACCATTTGGAACAGCCAAAGCGTAATTCAACAATACGGCAGAAATATACAAAAATAAAACAGAAACAAAACATCACCTGATAAACTTCTTCCACTCTTCGACAAAAAACTGGGAAACAACATAAAGAACATCTGTCTCCTGGAAAACATGTATTACGATATTGTCAGTAAAGCTCTACAAGATTATGCAACTGAAGTCAGTCTGTCAGTCAGTCTAGTATACTGCAACCTGCAGAGAGGCTTATTTCAGTAGAAATGCTGAGTTATAACACACATTTTACATCTCAATTTTCTTTGACAAGATACTTCAACCATTCAATGTTATAGTCAATATCACTGTTACTTGACAGCTTGCTATCATCCTAGTTAAACATAATATATTAGTTCTCCATATTAATAGAACTCAGCTCACTTTGCTATTCTGAGTGATGCTAAGCAATGTCCAGTGCTTTCATTCAAGAAGAAAAATTAGCAAAGTTTGTGCAAAATGTTCCTGTGTACAAAATATCAAGACAGTAATACTGGGTAACCTGGGAATAAGTAATGTGCCAACAACTCTTTCCACTTGTTTTCTTGTTCCCTTTTTAATTAAGTTTGTAATAATCTATCAGTGATCCAAACCCAATGATCTACCTACCTATCATCTTTGTCAAAATTCCAGGCTTCCTCTTCATAGTACTGCTAAATCCTAGCGTGATATCAGGTATAATGGCAAATTGTATGCTCTGAGGTTACCAATATTACTGTTGGCACCAGCTATATTTGTCTGCCCCTCAATGACTATCCTATCATGCCAACCCCAACCTCCACTCCAGAAGAAGCACACCTATTTGCATCACATATTCACAATCAGTCCAGGTAACTCATTCACATTATCTTTTGCTCAAAGGAAATGGTATCAGGTTACCATTCAGTTAATTTTTAATTTTCTGCTCTTGATCTTTGAATCCTCTGCTACCATGTGCAGTGTGTCTCAATCAACCTTCTCAATTTCAATAGTTCAAACAATGTCACAAGCCTGTCTCCTTCAAACAGAACCAGCTCATCTTTCAATACCATTCCTCACAAGAACTTTCAAACCCTTTAGGAGGTGAAGTGCTCTACTTCAACCACATTTCAGACCCTGCATTTTATGGCAACCAAGGGTTAATTTTGAGAGCAAGATCTAAGTTAAAATCTCACTCCCCAATATGAAAAATGAACATTTCCAGATTAATGCACTGCTTGAAGATTTTCATAAAGTAATTGTTCATTCTACTATTTTAAGAAAGTCTTGCACCTTTCACAACTATACAGCCAAGTAGTTTAAAAATATAGACATTGCTGTAAGCATTGCTGTCAAAAACATGGCTGCCAACTTATCCATAACAAGATACCACTAACACTAATGAGATAATGACAATGACAAGATAATCTCTTTATGTTGCTTGATGGATAAACATTAGCCAAGGAGATCTCCTGTTCTACAAACAGTTGATGTGAACTTGCATATCCACTGGTCAACAGCTGGGGCAGAATTATGTCTTCCACATTAAAGAGAAGGGAATAAGTAAGAGGTATATCAGAAACTGATTCAATGTCAAGTCTTAATGGAGTTACTGCAGGATGCACCCAAAGTGGAAGTTAGCATTTCACACGTTTGGATACAATTACAGAGACAGCCAAACAACATATAGATTCTTAGCAGAAGGATATGGGGCTAGGGAAAGATGAGAGGGTGGAGGAGGAATGCTTCCCACTAGATTTACCATTCTATGTTATGATGCAGAGAGCAACTGTTAGGTTCAGTTGAGTAAAAAGATATGGATTCAGGCCTATTTCATTTTTTGGATGCAAGCGGGTGGGAGAGATGGACTACTGGATTGCCTTGAAGCTGCTCCTGCAGTTAAAATTGCTGCAATCACCTGCCTGGAAAGGCCACGGATTTCCAAGGTTCGCCTAATATCAATCATTTCTCATAAAACCTAGCTCCGGTGATAAATGGAGAAAAGTATACTCCCTTAGGGTCTCTGCAATGTTAGGAAAGATTGCGAAGATTATGCTATTAAAATTATTGTATTAAAATAGATTTCCCATCACCCAACACTATGCTATTTAATCTAATCATAAAGGGAAAAAGGTGCAAGCAAATACAAATAGGGCCAGAGAGCTGAAAAAAAAACTTCATGTGGTAGAATGACTAGTAATTCAAGAGAAAGTCCATTTCTTTGAAAGAGGGGACAAGGACTGTAAAGGCAAAGATAGGATTTTGCTTTGAAAGGAAAGTGAATGGTTTGGATTCTGATGCCCCTTCCTGCATGTTATAAGGACTTCTGAGTGCCCACCATCATAATGCTCCACATAGTTCTGCATCCAACTAAGGAAAGCATTTGCATCAAACAGATCAAAGTTCAGCCTTTGCTAAGTGAAATTAGGAACATAATAGGCTCCAACTGTTCGAAATCATGACCTAGCTTTGTTCCTGATTTGTCAGGAAATAAAAACATTTCTGATACCTTATTCTCCTTAGTCGCGTGGATGCATGTGCCTCATTGTAGTGCTGGCATTCATGGTTACTCTGAGAACTATCCCTAGAGTAGGGCAAAATAGGGTAACCACTAGCCTCTGTTGACTGCCCATGTTGAGACCATGGTCATCTGTGAGGAACTAAAAGCCAGGCAGACAGTAGATTAAATTAGATTCCCTACAGTGCGGAAACAGGCCCTTCGGACCAAGTCCACACCGACCCTCTGAAAAGTAACCCACCCAGACCCATTCTCCTACTCCCTACTAATGCACCTATCACTATGGGCAATTTAGCATGGCCAATTCCCCCAAATTGCACATCTTTGGACTGTGGGAGGAAACCAGAACACCCGGAGGAAACCCACGCAGACACGGGGAGAATGTGCAAACTCCACACAGACAGTTACCCGAGGCTGGAATCGAACCTGGATCCCTGGCCCTGCAAGGCAGCAGTGCTAACCACTGAGCCACTGTGCCGCCCATGTCAGGCAAGGAACAGGTGGAAGAGACACCTTGGTGACCTTGCACTTTGTATCTTGTTTAGTTTGAAGGCAAGGTCCTTTAGCGCAAAGGAGCTTGATGAAACTTTTGTACCCCATCACCCTCCCTGTGTTGCAGAGTGTGATTTGACCTGGGCTCATGGCTCTCAGAGGGTGGTTCTAGTCACTCTTATAAAACTATTACCTGATCTCACAACTGTCCTGCTGCAATGCCAATAAAGTGATAAGTTGCCCCTTTCTCCAGAAAGAGTACCAAATACCCTACAAATGTTCCATGACTTACAGGACATGATCTACCTACTCCTGTTAAATCCTGACTGCCAATGGTGAGGTCAGAAAAGTACTGTTAAGTGAACGTGAGAGAAGCATGGACAGCTATTTGTAATTGTTAGGGTTGTCCCCTGACAGTACAGCAAAATAGCTAATGAAAGCCCCAACAAGCTTTGCAGTATGTTTAACAGGAATTAGTGTGCGGGGAAGGTTTATGTTCTCAGTGCTTAAAACAATAACTAATTAATGTGCAACATTCTTTACTATCTGAAAGATAAGAACATTTCATAACAATTAGTTATTTCTTTTAAAGTTTTTTCTAATCAGTTATAATACAAGTAGATTTTAATTATATGATTACCTTGAAGAATCTTAGTTTCCAAATAAATTATAGTTTTAACACACATTTATATAAAATTAAACAAAATATTAGAAAGTTCTAAAAACTAAATATGAGTAATAGAGAGGGGCCTCCCTATCTCTTATCAAGGACAGCAGCTAAAAGGGTTTGAATGATGGGAAATCTCAAAAGAAAACTGTTACAATCTAGTACAAAAATAGCTGACACCGATGTCATCGATGAGAGATAAAAGATCACAAGTGACATGGAGAGTTCGGTTTCCCACATACCATTAGGGGCTCATTCAGATCACAGCAACAAGCTATTACTAATAAAGTGATGTACCCAATCATAGGTGAACAACCCAACACTAATTATCCATCAGTATACAGGGGGAGAAAAAGCATGTGTCGTCATATTAATGTTGCAAGAAAAGTGAAAAAACAATGTGCTTGTATTTAAAATTACAGCGTCATTGATTTTTCTTCTATCTGAATTGAAGATTAAGGGGGTAATTGGACCCCCATATATCGAGACCAGATTCAGGGTAGAGGCCTCTCCCTGCACTCTACTGGTAAATGCATGAATAAATTGCCACATGCCTTGAACTCTGCAGTCTCCTGAAAATGTATTACCTCCATAAACTCAAAAAGCCTAACTACAAAAGCATTTAAACAATAGAAAGCAGTCTTCAAAATTCTCCAGGTTCTTCTGGGACACAAACCTTGCACTTCCACATTGATGAGATGGTCTCAATACCTTTTTTGTTTGTATAATTTTTCAAAACAGCATTAAAAGCAAAATTGTTGGAAATTCTATGACTTCTCAGCTGCTTCATACTGAATGATGTAAACAAAGCCAATGAAGATTTTGCAAGCAGATTGTGACAACATTTTGAAAGAAAGTATAAGGGAACTTGGGAAACATTTTACTGGTGGAAACCAGGGCCAAAACAGTACCTGTGGGCATTACATACTAGTGTGTGGGGGAATAAAATAAAAAAAAAAGACAAATTTTCCTCTGCCCCATCACCAGTCATACAGTGACAATGTCCTCAGATGAAACTAAGAAGAACAGACAAAGGAAGCACATGGTGAGGATAGTGCAGGAGAGAGAAAGAGAGAGAGAGAGAACCTGCACAGTTACTGCCTATGCTGTTTTGGAATCCATGTATCGCTGGACATCGGAGTGCATCTGGGAAAATTAACAAACAGTGAATTTCACAACTAATCTTGGAGGAACTGGTTTGGGTGACGTTCACAACACAGAATCAGACAAGTTTATTGTTGCTTTAAGTCTGTCCAAGATAAAGGCTGTATTAGTGAGTACAGTGGGTTCTTTCTTGATTATATGTTTTTGGAGATAAGTCTCTTGATTAAACTTAAAATATAAACCATAACTATTAATTTAACCTGGTGCAGTGTTTTGTAGAGGAATTACACTGTCTTAATCCTCTGAGTCTGTAGATTGTGAAGGAGTAAAAATGGCCTTTGCAGTGATATGTACTTCTTGTCAGATGTGAGAGTTTAAAGAGAGTTTAAGGGTTACTGTGGATTATTATATCTGCCATAAATGCTGTTGGATGCGAATCTTATCAGATCGAATGGATCGGTTGGAGAGACAGATAGAAGCGATGAGGAATTTGCAACAGCAACAGTATGTGATGGATGGCAGTTATAGGAAGGGGGGAAAGTCTCAGATACAGTCACATAGATGGGTTAACTCCAGGAAGGGCAAGAGAGGTAGGCACCTAGTGCAGGAGTCATTTGTGGATATACCCATTTCAAACAGGTATGCTATTTTGGAAAATGTAGGAGGTGATGGATTCTCAGGGGAATGTAGCATGAACAGCTAAGTTTCTGGTATTGAGACCTGCTCTAATGCAATGAGGTGTATGTTGGCTTCCAAGAGATCAATTGTGTTAGTAGTCCGAAGTACAAACAGACGTTTCTGTGGCCAGCAGAGAAAAAGCAGAATGGTGTGTTGTTTCCCTG
>NC_057743.1:5169388-5177405 GCF_004010195.1 Chiloscyllium plagiosum
CCTCATTCAGTCAGTGTCACAGTGAATCAGACCGAAAAAAGTGTACCACAGTCAGTCAGTGTCACAGTGAATCAGACTGGGAAGAGTGTGCCTCATTCAGTCAGTGTCACTGTGAATCAGACTGGCAAGAGTGTACCACTGTCAGTCAGTGTCACAATGATTCAAACCGGGAAGAGTGTCCCAGACTGGGAAGAGTGTACCACAGTCAGTCAGTGTCACAGTGAATCAGACTGGGGATAGTGTACCACAGTCAGTCAGTGTCACAATGTATCAGACTAGGAATAGTGTACCACAGTGAATCAGAGTGGGAAGAGTGTACCACAGTCAGTCAATGTCACAGTGAATCAGACTGGGCAGAGTGTCCCTCTGTCAGTCAGTGTCACAGAAAATCAAACTGGGAAGAGTGTCCCACAGTCAGTCAGTGTCACAGAGAATCAAACTGGGAAGAGTGTCCCACAGTCAGTCAGTGTCACAGTGAATCAGACTGGGAAGAGTGTCCTTCATTCAGTCAGTGTCACAGTGAATCAGACCGGGAAGAGTGTACCACAGTCAGTCAGTGTCACAGTGAAACAGACCGGGAAGAGTGTCCCAGACTGGGAAGAGTGTACCACAGTCAGTCAGTGTCACAGTGAATCAGACTGGGAAGAGTGTCCCACAGTCAGTCAGTGTCACAGTGAATCAGGCTGGGAAGAGTGTACCACAGTCAGTCAATGTCACAGAGAATCAGACTGGGAAGAGTGTCCCACAGTCAGTCAGTGTCACAGAGAATCAAACTGGGAAGTGTGTACCAGTTAGTCAGTGTCACAGTGAATCTGTCGGGAAGGGTTTCCCACAGCCAGTCAGTGTCGCAGTGACTCAGACTGGGAAGAGTGTCCCACAGTCAATCCGTGTCACAGTGTATCAGACTGGGAAGAGTGTCCCACAGTCAGTCAGTGTCACAGAGAATCAGACTGGTAAGAGTGTCCCAAAGTCCGTCAGTGTCAAACTGAATCAAAGTGGGAAGAGTGTCCCAAAGTCATTGTCACGGTGAATCAGACTGGGAACAGTGTCCCGCAGTCAGTCAGTGTCACCGTGAATCAGACTGGGAAGAGTGTCTCACAGTCAGTCAGTGTCACAGTGAATCTGTCGGGGAAGAGTGTCCCACAGTCAGTCAGTGTCACAGTGAATCCGACTGGGAAGTGTGCACCACAGTCAGTCAGTGTCACAGTGAATCTGTCGGGGAACAGTGTACCACAGTCAGTCAGTGTCACAGTGAATCAGACTGGGAAGAGTGTCCCACTGTCAGTCGGTGTCACAGAGAATCAAACTGAGAAGAGTGTCCCACAGTCAGTGTCACAGTGAATCAGACTGGGAAGAGTGTCCCACAGTCAGTGTCACCGTGAAACAGACTGGGAAGAGTGTCCCACAGTCAGTCAGTGTCACAGTGAATCTGTCGGGGAAGAGTGTCCCACAGTCAGTCAGTGTCACAGTGAATCCGACTGGGAAGAGTGTCCCACAGTCAGTGTCACAGTGAATCAGACTGGGAAGAGTGTCCCTCAGTCAGTCAGTGTCACAGTGGATCAGACTGGGAAGAGTGTCCCACAGTCAGTGTCACAGTGAATCAGACTGGGAGGAGTGTTCCATAGTCAGTCAGTGTCACAGTGAATCACACTGGGAAGATTGTCAAAGTGAATCAGATTGGGAAGAGTGTCCCTCAGTCAGTTAGTGTCACAGAGAATCACACTGGATAGAGTGTTCCACAGTCAGTCAGTGTCACATAGAATCAGACTGGGAAGAGTGTCCCACAGTTAGTGTCACAGTGAAACAGACTGGGAGGAGTGTTAATCAGTCAGTCAGTGTCACAGTGAATCAGACTGGGAGGAGTGTCCCTCAGTCAGTCAGTGTCACAGAGAATCAAACTGGGAAGAGTGTCCCACAGTCAGTGTCACAGTGAATCAGACTGGGAAGAGTGTCACAGTGAATCAGATTGGGAAAAGTGTCCCTCAGTCATTCAGTGTCACAGAGAATCAGACTGGGAAGAGTGTCCCACAGTCAGTGTCACAGTGAATCAAACTGGGGAGAGTGTCCCACAGTCAGTCAGTGTCACAGAGAATCAGACTGGGAAGAGTGTCCCACAGTCAGTGTCACAGTGAATCAGACTGGGAAGAGTGTCACAGTGAATCAGATTGGGAAGAGTGTCCCTCAGTCAGTCAGTGTCACAGAGATTCAAACTGGGAAGAGTGTCCCACAGTCAGTGTCACAGTGAATCAGACTGGGAATAGTGTCACAGTGAATCAAACTGGGAAGAGTGTCCCACAGTCAGTCAGTGTCACAGTGAATCAGACTGGGAAGAGTGTCCCACAGTCAGTCAGTGTCACAGAGATTCAAACTGGTCTGTCGGGGAACAGTGTCCCACAGTCAGTCAGTGTCACAGTGAATCCGACTGGGAAGAGTCCACCACAGTCAGTCAGTGTCACCGTGAATCTGTCGGGGAACAGTGTCCCACAGTCAGTCAGTGTCACAGTGAATCCGACTGGGAAGAGTCCACCACAGTCAGTCAGTGTCACCGTGAATCTGTCGGGGAACAGTGTCCCACAGTCAGTCAGTGTCACAGAGAATCAGACTGGGAAGAGTGTCACAGTGAATCAGATTGGGAAGAGTGTCCCTCAGTCAGTCAGTGTCACAGTGAATCAAACTGGGAAGAGTGTCCCACAGTCACTCAGTGTCACAGAGATTCAAACTGGGAAGAGTGTCCCACAGTCAGTGTCACAGTGAATCAGACTGGGAAGAGTGTCCCACAGTCAGTCAGTGTCACAGAGAATCAGACTGGGAAGAGTGTCACAGTGAATCAGACTGGGAAGAGTGTCCCAAAGTCCGTCAGTGTCAAACTGAATCAAAGTGGGAAGAGTGTCACAAAGTCATTGTCACGGTGAATCAGACTGGGAACAGTGTCCTGCAGTCAGTCAGTGTCACGGTGAATCAGACTGGGAACAGTGTCCTGCAGTCAGTCAGTGTCACCGTGAATCAGACTGGGAAGAGTGTCCCACAGTCAGTCAGTGTCACAGTGAATCTGTCGGGGAAGAGTGTCCCACAGTCAGTCAGTGTCACAGTGAATCCGACTGGGAAGAGTCCACCACAGTCAGTCAGTGTCACCGTGAATCTGTCGGGGAACAGTGTCCCACAGTCAGTCAGTGTCACAGTGAATCAGACTGGGAAGAGTGTCCCACAGTCAGTCGGTGTCACAGAGAATCAAACTGAGAAGAGTGTCCCACAGTCAGTCAGTGTCACAGTGAATCAGACTGGGAAGAGTGTCCCACAGTCAGTCAGTGTCACAGAGAATCAGACTGGGAAGAGTGTCACAGTGAATCAGATTGGGAAGAGTGTCCCTCAGTCAGTTAGTGTCACAGAGAATCAGACTGGGAAGAGTGTCCCACAGTCCATCAGTGTCACAGTGAATCAGACTGGGAAGAGTGTCGCACAGTCAGTGTCACAGTGAATCAGACTGGGAGGAGTGTTCCACAGTCAGTCAGTGTCACAGTGAATCAGACTGGGAAGTGTGTCCCACAGTCAGTCAGTGTCACAGAGAATCAGACTGGGAAGAGAGTCCCACAGTCAGTGTCACAGTGAATCAGACTGGGAAGTGTGTCCCTCTGTCAGTCAGTGTCACAGAGAATCAGACTGGGAATAGTGTCCCACAGTCAGTCAGTGTCACAGAGAATCAAACTGGGAAGAGTGTCCCACAGTCAGTGTGCCTGTGAATCAGACTGGGAAGTGTGTCCCTCTGTCAGTCAGTGTCACAGTGAATCAGACTGGGAAGAGGGTCCCACAGTCAGTCAGTGTCACAGAGAATCAGACTGGGAGGTGTGTCCCACTTTCAGTGTCACAGTGAATCAGCCTGGGAATACTGTCGCGCAGTCAGTCAGTGTCCCAGTGAATCAGACTGGAAAGAACGTACCACAGTCAGTCAGTGTCACAGTGAAGCAGACTGGGAATACTGTCGCGCAGTCAGTCAGTGTCACAGTGAGTCAGACTTGGAACACTGTCCCACAGTCAGTGTCCCAGTGAATCAGACTGGGAATACTGTCGCGCAGTCAGTCAGTGTCCCAGTGAATCAGACTGGAAGAGCGTACCTCAGTCAGTCAGTGTCACAGTGAATCAGACTGGGAAGAGTATACCACAGCCAGTCAATGTCACAGAGAATCAGACCGGGAAGTGTGTACCAGTTAGTCAGTTTCACAGTGAATCTGTCGGGGAAGAGTTTCCCACAGCCAGTCAGTGTCACAGTGAATCCGACTGGGAAGAGTGTCCCACAGTCATTCCGTGTCACAGTGGATCTGACTAGGAAGAGTGTCCCTCATTCAGTCAGTGTCACAGTGAATCAGACCGGGAAGAGTGTACCACAGTCAGTCAGTGTCACAGTGAATCAGACTGGGAAGAGTGTCCCTCATTCAGTCAGTGTCACAGTGAATCAGACCGGGAAGAGTGTCCCACAGTCAGTCAGTGTCACAGAGAATCAAACTGGAAAGAGTGTCCCACAGTCAGTGTCACAGTGAATCAGACTGGGAATAGTGTCCCACAGTCAGTGTGCCAGTGAATCAGACTGGGAAGTGTGTCCCTCTGTCAGTCAGTGTCTCAGAAAATCAAACTGGGAAGAGTGTCCCACAGTCAGTCAGTGTCACAGAGAATCAGACTGGGAGGTGTGTCCCACATTCAGTGTCACAGTGAATCAGCCTGGGAATACTGTCGCGCAGTCAGTCAGTGTCACAGTGAATCAGACTGGAAAGAGCGTACCACAGTCAGTCAGTGTCACAGTGAATCAGACTGGGAAGAGTGTCCCTCATTCAGTCAGTGTCACAGTGAATCAGACCGGGAAGAGTGTCCCACATTCAGTGTCACAGTGAATCACAGACTGGGAAGAGTGTCCCTCAGTCAGTCAATGTCACAGAGAATCAAACTGGGAAGAGTGTCCCACAGTCAGTCAGTGTCACAGAGAATCAGACTGGGAGGTGTGTCCCACATTCAGTGTCACAGTGAATCAGCCTGGGAATACTGTCGCGCAGTCAGTCAGTGTCACAGTGAATCAGACTGGAAAGAGCGTACCACAGTCAGTCAGTGTCACAGTGAATCAGACTGGGAATACTGTCGCGCAGTCAGTCAGTGTCACAGTGAATCAGACTTGGAACACTGTCCCACAGTCAGTGTCCCAGTGAATCAGACTGGGAATACTGTCGCGCAGTCAGTCAGTGTCCCAGTGAATCAGACTGGAAATACTGTCGCGCAGTCAGTCAGTGTCCCAGTGAATCAGACTGGAAGAGCGTCCCTCAGTCAGTCAGTGTCCCAGTGAATCAGACTGGGAAGTGTGTACCAGTCAGTCAGTGTCACAATGAATCTGTCGGGGAAGAGTGTCCCACAGTCAGTGTCACAGTGAATCAGACTGGGAAGAGTGTCCCACAGTCAGTGTCACAGTGAATCAGACGGGGAAGAGGGTCCCACAGTCAGTGTCACAGTGAATCAGACTGGAAAGAGGGTCCCACAGTCAGTGTCACAGTGAATCAGACTGGAAAGAGGGTCCCACTGTCAGTGTCACAGTGAATCAGACTGGGAGAGACATCCTGCAACCAGTTTGTCTCAAAGTTAATCAGAATGAAATGTGTATCCCACAGTCAGTCAGTGTCACAGTGAATCAAACTGGGAAGAGTGTCCCACAGTCCATCAGTGTCACGGTGAATCCGACTGGGAAGAGTGTCCCACATTCAGTGTCACAGTGAATCAGCCTGGGAATACTGTCGCGCAGTCAGTCAGTGTCCCAGTGAATCAGACTTGAAAGAGCGTACCACAGTCAGTCAGTGTCACAGTGAATCAGACTGGGAGGAGTGTCCCTCAGCCAGTCAGTATCACAGTGAATCAAACTGGGAAGAGTGTCCCACAGTCAGTCAGTGTCACAGAGAATCAAACTGGGAAGAGTGTCCCACATTCAGTGTCACAGTGAATCAGCCTGGGAATACTGTCGCGCAGTCAGTCAGTGTCCCAGTGAATCAGACTTGAAAGAGCGTACCACAGTCAGTCAGTGTCACAGTGAATCACACTGGGAGGAGTGTCCCACACTCAGTGTCACAGTGAATCAGACTGGGAATACTGTCGCGCAGTCAGTCAGTTTCACAGTGAATCAGACTTGGTACACTGTCCCACAGTCAGTGTCCCAGTGAATCAGACTGGGAATACTGTCGCGCAGTCAGTCAGTGTCCCAGTGAATCTGTCGGGGAAGAGTGTCCCTCAGTCAGTCAGTGTCACAGTGAATCAGACTGGGAAGAGTGTCCCACAGCCAGTGTCACAGAGAATCAGACTGGGAACAGTGTCCCACAGTCAGTGTCACAGTTAATCAGATTGGAAAGAGTGCCCCGCCGTCAGTCAGTGTCACAGTGAATCAGACTGGGAAGAGTGTCCCACAGTCAGTCAGTGTCACAGTGAATCAAACTGGGATGATTATCCCACAGTCAGTCAGTGTCACAGGGAATCAGACTGGGAAGTGGGTCCCACAGTCAGTCAGTGTCACAGTGAATCAGACTGGGAAGAATGTCCCATAGTCAGTCAGTGTCACAGTGAATCAGACTGGGAGAGACATCCTGCAACCAGTTTGTCTCAAAGTTAATCAGAATGGAAAGTGTATCCCACAGTCAGTCAGTGTCACAGTGAATCAAACTGGGAAGAGTGTCCCACACTCCATCAGTGTCATGGTGAATCCGACTGGGTGAATCCAGTCTGTCTCACAGTTAATCAGAATGGAAAGTGTACCAGTCAGTCAGTGTCACAGTGAATCTGTCGGGAAAGAGTGTACCACAGACAGTCAGTGTCACATTGTATCAGACTCGGAAGAGTGTCCCACAGTCAGTGTCACAGTGAATCAGACTGGGAAGATTATCCCACAGTCAGTCAGTGTCACAGGGAATCTGTCGGGGAAGAGTGTCCCATCAGTGTCACGGTGAATCCGACTGGGAAGAGTGTCCCACATTCAGTGTCACAGTGAATCACAGACTGGGAAGAGTGTCCCACAGTCAGTGTCACAGTGAATCACAGACTGGGAAGAGTGTCCCTCAGTCAGTCAGTGTCACAGAGAATCAAACTGTGAAGAGTGTCCCACAGTCAGTGTCACAGTGAATCAGACTGGGAAGAATGTCCCACAGCCAGTCAGTGTCACAGTTAATCAGACTGGGAAAGACATCCTGCAGCCAATCTGTCTCACAGTTAATCAGAATGGAAAGTGTGTACCAGTCAGTCAGTGTCACAGTGAATGAAACTGGGAAGAGTGTCCCACAGATAGTCAGAGTCACAGTGTATCAGACTACGAAGAGTGTACCACAGTCAGTCAGTGTCACAGTGAATCAGACTGGGAAGAGTGTCCCACAGTCAGTGTCACAGTGAATCAGACTGGGAAGAGTGTCGCGCAGTAAGACAGTGTCACTGTGAATCAGACTGGGAAGTGTGTCCCTCAGTCCATCAGTGTCACGGTGAATCCGACTGGGAAGAGTGTCACACATTCAGTGTCACAGAGAAGCAGACTGGGAAGAGTGTCGCGCAGTAAGACAGTGTCACAGAGAATCAGACTGGGAAGTGTGTCCCACAGTCAGTCAGTGTCACAGTGAATCAGACTGGGAAGGTATCCTGTAACCAGTCTGTCTCACAGTTAATCAGAATGGAAAGTGTGTCCCACAGTCAGTCAGTGTCACAGTGAATCAGACTGGGAAGATTATCCCACAGTCAGTCAGTGTCACAGTGAATCAGGCTGGGAAGAGGGTCCCACAGTCAGTCAGTGTCACAGTGAATCAGACTGGGAAGTGTGTCCCTCATCAGTCAGTGTTACAGAGAATCAGACTTGGAACAGTGTCCCACAGACAGTGTCACCGTGAATCAGACTGGGAAGAATGTCCCACAGCCAGTCAGTTTCACAGTGAATCAGACTGGGAGAGACATCCTGCAACCAGTTTGTCTCAAAGTTAATCAGAATGGAAAGTGTATCCCACAGTCAGTCAGTGTCACAGTG
>NC_057743.1:5178892-5192793 GCF_004010195.1 Chiloscyllium plagiosum
TCCATCAGTGTCACGGTGAATCCGACTGGGTGAATCCAGTCTGTCTCACAGTTAATCAGAATGGAAAGTGTACCAGTCAGTCAGTGTCACAGTGAATCTGTCGGGAAAGAGTGTCCCACAGTCAGTCAGTGTCACAGTGAATCAGACTGGGAAGTGTGTCCCACTGCCATTCAGTGTCACAGTGAATCAGACTGGGAAGAGTGTCCCACAGTCAGTCAGAGTCACAGTGTATCAGACTGGGAAGAGTGTCCCACAGTCAGTGTCACAGTGAATCAGACTGGGAAGAATGTCCCAGACTCAGTCAGTGTCACAGTGAATCAGACTGGGAAGAGTGTCCCTCAGTCAGTCAGAGTCACAGTGTATCAGACTGGGAAGAGTGTCCCACAGTCAGTGTCACAGTGAATCAGACTGGGAAGAATGTCCCAGACTCAGTCAGTATCACAGAGAATCAAACTGGGAAGAGTGTCCCACAGTCAGTGTCACAGTTAATCAGATTGGAAAGAGTGTCCCGCAGTCAGTCAGTGTCACAGTGAATCAGACTGGGAAGTGTGTCCCTCATCAGTCAGTGTCACAGAGAATCAGACTGGGAAGAATGTCCCACAGCCAGTCAGTTTCACAGTGAATCAGACTGGGAGAGACATCCTGCAACCAGTTTGTCTCAAAGTTAATCAGAATGGAAAGTGTATCCCACAGTCCATCAGTGTCACGGTGAATCCGACTGGGAAGAGTGTCCCACATTCAGTGTCACAGTGAATCACAGACTGGGAAGAGTGTCCCTCAGTCAGTTAGTGTCACAGAGAATCAAACTGGGAAGTGTGTACCAGTCAGTCAGTGTCACAGTGAATCTGTCGGGGAGGAGTGTCCCACAGCCAGTCAGTGTCGCAGTGAATCAGACTGGGAAGTGTGTACCAGTCAGTCAGTGTCACAGTGAATCTGTCGGGGAAGAGTGTCCCACAGTCAGTCAGTGTCAGAGAGAATCAGACTGGGAAGAGTGTCCCACAGTCAGTCAGTGTCACAGTGAATCAGACTGGGAAGAGTGTCCCACAGCCAGTCAGTATCACAGTGAATCTGACTGGGAACGGTGTCCCACAGCCAGTCAGTGTCACAGTGAATCAGACTGGGAACACTGTCTCACAGTCAGTCAGTGTCACCGTGAATCAGACTGGGAAGAGTGTCCCACAGTCAGTCAGTGTCACAGAGAATCTGTCGGGGAAGAGTGTCCCGCAGTCTGTCAAGTGTCACAGTGAATCTGACTGTGAAGAGTGTCCCACAGTCAGTCAATATCACTGTGAATCAGACTGGGAACAGTGTCCCACAGTCAGTCAGTGTCACAGAGAATCAGACTGTGAAGAGTGTCCCACAGTCAGTCAGTGTCACAGAGAATCTGTCGGGGAAGAGTGTCCCACAGTCTGTCAAGTGTCACAGTGATTCAGACTGGGAAGAGTGTCGTGCAGACTGGGCAGTTAAGTAAAATCTTGTTTCATTGTTTAAAATTAAAGAGTAAACCATGGTAAGGAAAAATAAGTATAAAATAGTTGTATTTACCTGTTATTTTCATGGACTCTGTCAATGATTATTATTTTTGAATTATCCAGTTTTAGTTTATGATGTGGTTGTGCACATTCTCACAGTAAGTTCCATCATCAGGGATGAATTTTATTCTCTCATTTCATGATTTTTTGATAGATAAGTGTTAATCAGAACACCAGATGGGCACCTACTATTTTTCAAATATTTTGTATCCACCTCAGGGGCCAATTAGAAATTACGTTTCGTGTCTCAACCAAAAAACAGCTTTTCTGACATTCCAAATCTGCCTTGGCATGTCACTGGAGATTGTGCTGTCAAGACCTCGACTTCGGTTTGAATCTCATTGCAGTACAGTTGAAATACTGGAATGTTGGATGTGCTTTCTTTTTCATAACTGTGGCTACTGCAACAAAACCAGGGATTCTGACATGGCCCTCTTTACTGTTGGATTTACCTTTCGAAATAGGGTCTAATGACCTCTGACCCAGAAAATGGATTAGGTCTAGGTTGCATTGGAGTGAGGAATTTGCTGCCTGGCTGCTGTTTGCTGCAAGTTGAAAATTCAGTTATGATATTTGAGAATTCATTTCACCAATATCCTGCGTGCAAGTGTCTCCCTTTTGGTGCCTTGGTCTCTATGTTGCTCATTTCATATCAGCTGTAATAGTATGCTGCAGGAAGCAGTCTGCTGCCAAAAGGTCACAGGTACTTTTCGTGAGGAGGTTTGGTTGTGTTATGATTAATTAACATGTTAGTTCTTTCTTGGTAGATTTCTTGGAGCAGACAGGGGTTATTTAAGTTATTAGACAGTCAAATCACAGGGATACAGGAGCATTTCCAAGAGTTCAGCAGGACAGAACATTGTTAAAGAATTTGCAAAGTGACTCCGACATGACCATGGTTTCATTCCTGTGCATCTTACAGCAAGTTACAAAGGACACATTTACCAAGGTCAAAGTTACATTCAGCAAACCAGTGTGAAAATAATTATGGGGACGGCTTTGAAAGCAGACTAATGGCAGTTTGTGATTAGTACTAAATGACAGAATGCAGCTGGCATCTTATTCCACAATAATCAAAAGAAAATGTCTGGAAAAGGTTGTAATACAGCAAACTCAATTTATTGCCTGGAAGTACTGCAGTCCATATGTGCTTCATATGTATTTACTCCTTTGTGAGTTAGCATCTGCTCTCTGTTCTAAGTTTTGCTTCTTTTAAGTGCATCCCATGTAGTGGTAAGTGAGATGAGTGGTGGTCTAAGTTTGCCTATGAAGGTTTGCCTTGTAGTGCAATATTTATGTTAGCTCCAGAAATGTAAGCATAAGCAGACTAGCAAAATTAGTGTAAATGGTTGTCAGGTGATTGCAGGCATACCGAGCATAAAGGAAGATGGTTGTATTTGTTGGAGGTTAATCATCTCAGCTACTAGACATCTCTGCAGGAGTTCCTAAGGGCAATGTCTTAGGACCAACCAAGTTCAGCTACTTTCTCTCCATCTCTCCATCGTAAGTCCAGAAGTGGGAATAAATTAAAACAAAGAACTGAGGATGCTGGAAATCTGAAATGCCAGCAGAAAGTGGTCGAGAAACTCTGCATGGCTAGCAGTATCTCTGGACAGTAAAACAGGGTTAATGTTTTGAGTTGAATGACTCTTCATCAGAATTGAAAATAGCTAGGGCACAGTACTGATATTGGGGATGTGGGTTGAAGATCAGGAAAGTGAATAGAATACTTTGAGATGGTACCCAGAGAAAAGAGGTAGACATTCGATTTCAGCATTGAGGCACTTTAAAGGAAAATAAATATTTGTAACTGATATGGTTGGGACGCTTGTGATTTAATTTCATGGTCAGGAATTTTATTAGATCACAACTATATGTCAAGATGACTGGACAAATGCCTTGAAATGCAGATTGAATATTTTTTATATGCAGATCATCACAAACAAATGTGATCAAATGCTGTTGAGTCCACAATGAAGTCCAGTTTTTCTGGTTGGATCTATTCAGCTTCAAAATTATTGAGAGATTACCTCGTGATATGGCCATTGCCAACATGACACCCTGAGATTTCCTGGCTTGGCTTTGAGCATCCCAAACATGTGATGAACCTTCCTGTTATGGGTTGCAGGGCAACAGTTCAGCTTGTACTGTGCTTTGACTGAATTGCACCAAGATGGATGCTGGCAGCCAATGCCTCATGGTAGACATCTCATGAATACGGCAAGGCACTTAGGATTTCATTTCTATCCCAAAACTTCCCCCTCTTTTTCATAACAATAATTTAAAGTATTCTCATTTACATTATGAGCTACCCAATTTGCTAACTATGCACACGACAATTCTCATCGTGTATTGCTCTAATCTGTCTCTTCACATTGTTGCACACACAGTCATTACATCAGGCCAGTCTCTAATGGTGTGCAAGTGCATTGTCTATGTTTCTCTATGTTTCTTCAGGATGTGTTGCTTGTGGTTGCAATCGTGTCAGTTACTGCTCCATTTCTGTTATTCCATGTCTGGAATAGATGGTTGATCTTTGGTCTGTGCAGATGGTGAGTCTTTGCTTTTTCTTTCAAAAATATACTTTATTCATAAAAATATTATATGCATACATAGTCCCTAAAGCAGTTTGGCTCGGCACAATAGCACATGAAGAAAACAAACACACATTATAGTTTGACTCGATCCAACAGACAAACCCGAGATTTTTTTTACTCATGCAGGATTATATTTTTATATATTTGAGACAGCGGGAGGGTCCGATAATTGAATGGACCCCCATTTAACTTCAGCAGGAAGATGTCACACAGTAGTCTGTAATTTGGCGGCAGCTGCCCCGAGCTTTAGTGCATCCCTCAGCCCGTAATCCTGGAGCATGGGATGTGCCAGTCTGCAACATTCAATCATGGTCATCTCCTTGCTCTGAAGACCAACCAGTTTTGGACAGACTAAAGAGTGTCTTTCAATGAGATGAAGGTCCTCCAGTTGCACTCAATGTTGTCTCAATGTGCATCCTGGGCAACAGACCACAGAGCACAGAGTCCAGCATCACGGAGCTGCTCAGGATAAACCTCAACAAAAGCCATGACGTCTTGAGTCCTTGCTGCCGAGCAAAGGAACAATTTCTGCAATTGTGTATATGTGCCTGTGGCTGTGATGGTTTATCTGATCATTCACTTTCACCACTTATGACTGAGGGTGACAAATTGTCTATGCAATTGAGAGCTTTGAAGGTTTATATCTTAACTGAATTTCCAACATTCAACTCAGGCAGTGGTTTAACAGTCTTGTCAAAATAAAAGTTAGCATTCTGCCATCTCATCTTGATTTTAACACTCACGCTTGTTCTTACCTCTAGTTTAGTACCTCTTCTGCGACTGATGGTTTGGGTGCAGCATGATAATAGTCTTTACACTTGATTACCTTTCAGGCTGTCAGTAGCTGTGTTTCTCCAATCCAGGATTGCTTTTATACATCTGTGCTAGATACACTTGGTTTCCTTATGATTCCTTTGGTGATTTTTCTTGCCACCTCAGCCTTTCCATTTTGACAGGGATATTGTGGAAATGATGTATGGTCTTGAATTTTCTAATCCTTTATGAACCAGCTGAATTCTTCACGCGTGAAGCCCGGGTCAATGTCTCTCATCACAATGTTGGAAATGATACAGTCACTCAAGTGAGCTTTCAGGCATTCGACAACCTCCCTGGTAATTGCAGAAGATGACTGGACTATCTCTCAGTAATCAGAATAGTTGTCTACAGTGATAAGATAATCAGTTCCTGTGACTGTGCTGAGGTTCCATATCATCCATGTGCTGTCTAGGACATCATGTTTCATCAGTAGTTCTCTTACAGTCATTGAGATGTACAGCACAGAAACAGACCCTTCGGTCCAACTTGTCCATGCTGACCAGATATCCTAAATTCATCTAATCCCATTTGCTAGCTTTTGGCCCATATTCCTCCAAACGCTTCCTATTCATATATCCAGATTAAATGTTGTAATTGTACCAGCCTCCACCACTTCCTCTGGCAGCTCGTTCCATAAACGAACAACCTTCTACATGAAAAAGTTGCCCCTTAGGTCCCTTTTAAATTTTCACTTTTCACTTAAACCTCTATTTCTGGACTTGTACACCCGGGGGAAAAAGCCTTGGCTATTCACCCTATCCACGCCCCTCATGATTTTGTAAACCTCTATAACATCACCCCTCAACCTCCGACACTCCAGGGAAAATAGCCCCAGTCTATCCAGCCTCTCCCTATAACTCAAACCCTTCAACCCTGACAACATCCTTGAAACTGCTTTCTGAACCCTTTCAAATTTCACAACATCCTTCCTAGAGCAGGGAGACCAGAATTGCACACGGTACACCCAAAAGTGACCTAACCAATGTCCTATACAGCTGCAACTCCTATACTCAACGCACTGACCAATAAAGGCAAGCATACCAAATGCTTTCTTACTATCCTATCTACCTGTGACTCCACTTTCAAGGAGCTATGAACCTGCACTCCAAGATTTCTTTGATCAGCAACACTCTCAGGACCTTACCATTAAGTGTATACATCCTGCCCTGATTTGCCCTTCCAAAATGCAGCACCTCACGCTTATCTAAATTTAACTCCTCAGCCCAATGGTCCATCTGATCAAGGTCCTGTTGTACATTTCATGCCTTCCACAGACTCCATTTAATTCCTCGGTATTTTGCATGGCTGTGATTTAGCATTCCTCCTTCCAACTCCTAAGTGGATAATGCCTCTATTTCCTATGTACAATATACCATCTTGGGCTATCTGTTCATCTCCGTATGCCCAATATGCTTTTATAACTGCTGGAGCATCCTTGCTGTTTTTGAACCATCCTCTCATCACTAGTTCTTGCCATACTTGGAGAGGTGCATCTTGTTGAATAGTTTGTTTAAGCTGAGCGAGGTGCTTGGCTGTTAGATCAATGTCTCCACTGGGTTGATGACTTCCAGAACAAGTTGATCAGTCGTTTCGTGCTGGATCTGCAAGATTTCACAAACTGTCATAGCAAGCCTTTACTTGCTTTATAGGGGATGATGTTCATGACATTGTGTCAGAGATGTACATCTGTTTCTCTTGCTTGCATCCCAATGAAATCTCTGTAACTGAAGTAACGTGTTGCGGATTGTTTGTTTGCTGCAGAAAGTAGCAGCTTGAGGAAAATGTTTGCAGTCAGACTGTACTATCACTTCGTCTTCGCTTGCCAAGGTCTTCATCAAATCTTCATGGAAGCGACAATGTCTAGACCCCCTTTCTTGATCTGAGAGTAATGTCATTCCACTATGAATACAAACAATTGTCTTGGCCAATTAGGGTTGGTCCAGGTCCCCTCTCGCTGTTAGAATATTTTTAAAAATTCATTCATGGGGTGTGGGCATCGCTGGCTAGGCAGCAATTATTGCCTATCACTAATTGCCCAGCGGGCAGTTGAGAGCCAAGCACATTTTTGTGGGTCTGAATCATATGTAGGTCAGGCTAGGTAAGGAAGGCAGTTTCTTCCCTGAAGGACATTAGTGACCCAGGTGGGTTTTTCCCAACAATCGATAATGGATTCATGGTCATCATTAGATTCTTAATTCCAGATTTTTAAAAAATTGAATCATCATCTGCTCTGGCGGGATTCAAACCCAGGTCCCCAGAAAGTTATCTGGGTCTCTGGATTGACAGTCCAGTGATAATACCACTCGGCCATTGCATCTCTTTCAGCACTGACTCTGGGTGCATAAGCCCCCAGAGCTGTGCATGTGTAGACATCCATTACTTTGCAAACTCTCCAGTGAGACCGTAACCAACACAAATGCGGGTAAATCTGACATTTATGAGCAATTAATTCAGCTGAACAATGTGGATATGCTGTGAAATTATTTGTCTCATTGCAGTGCACCTTCAAACTGAAAACATTGGGGACTAATGGCGTAGACAATAAGACATGCAACAAGTAATTGCCTAAAATAACTCACCTGGACCGTGGCAAAAGTGAAGATCTTTGGTATGCTTGGAACAATACCTTCAGTCCAAGATGATACATTCCAGCCATTAACTTGGATTCCTATCTCCCAGGTGCTGTCAGGCTTGCTAATTTCCCTGACACATTCCACTTTTATTCTAAATCAGCAACATTAGCTGTTTTTTTTGTTTCATTTGCTTTATTGTTTTATTTTTCCAGAACTTAGAGGGTTAATTATGGCAGTGTTAAATCTGAGTTCCAAGTACTGCTCTTTAAACTAAGCATCTCTTTTTTTAAACAGAGACACTTGCAGAGTAGATACTGGAAAGGCAGTATTTATTTAACACTGCAGTATCTCAAAGGTTCATACTTTATTGTGAAAACATGAAAAAACATGTCCTTGGTTTGTTTTCTTTCGTGCTTTGAAGTTAAGATTGGATCTGTTATAATACACAACCTAACATGTAGTTTATAGATTGTGAGCTAGTTCTCAAGTAAGAACTGAGATACAGACAATGCCATATTCCATATCTGTGCTTGTGCTATGGTGCGGCAAAATGAGTCTCTGATCTGTATAGATGAAAAAGACAGAGGAATGGAATGCATTCCAACTGTAGCATCACTTCAACTCTTCCAGTTTACAAGCCATCTGTGTAATTGATATTCCTAGGCCCCAGTGTGGATGTGATTGAATTTTACTGCAACCCACATTAACTGTGCAACCAAATATAGAAACAGCATAATTCACAAAGGTGCCAAAGGAAAACAGGAGCTGTTTAATCATACTTGCAATGAGACTGAGTAACACTGAGGTCTTGAAAATTCAGGTCTTTCAGGTTTTAATAATCATTCAAGAAGGAAACACTGATTTCAGAACAGAGTGTGGGGGAGGGGTGTCCTAGGATAGGACTGGCTTTCTATTTTTATAGCTCATTAATCAGTCATTCTTTATGTATTAATTTGTTTTCAGCTGCTTGGTGATATGAGAGATTATTATTGAATGCTATAGTCCTTAATATTACTTCCGAATGTCTGTCCAAATTAAAAGTGAGATACTTATTACTACTTAATGTTGTACAGTCTATCTCTCCATTACCCTCCATGTTCAAATATAATAAACAAGGGTCAAGGGACTCTAACAGTGGGGGGAGGGGGGTCAAGGTTCCTTCCATCGTGGGAATACTTTTTTCATAATATAATGCATTATCACTGATGCAATGTGAAACTTTAAATTGTTATAGCTGAAGTGCATTGGAACACAAAGAGTAAAACGTTTATTACCTGCTTGTCAGAGCAGACTGCTGACTCATAGCTGATACAGCACTACTGAGTAATTCGATCTCTATTTACCTTTGAAGTATGGAGGTCAACAGTTCACTTGCATTTTATCCCACTAACGCATAATCTATGGGTTTAGGTGAATGCTGGAGGTGACAGATGCACACTCATGTACTTTATCCAGAATGCTGTAGGGAGAGTCTGTGGGTGCAGCTGACAAGAAGCATGTCTATATTCATGCCAGAGGCAGACAATACATCGGCCTGACGTAAAACAAAAGCGTGGTTTTTCTTTGCAGAGATTTTGTTAAAGTGCATAAAAGTCTTTGTTTTCGGATTCTGGTGTAATCCTTACTATTTTAACATGGGAAATTACAAGTGTGGCTGAGTGGGTAGTCAGTCTTTCAAAGCTGACCCGGTCCTAGTTATCACCAATCTGCTGATAATGTTTATTGTCACTCACAATATCCCGTGATCTCATCAGGGTAATTACACAGCCTTCTTACCATTAGAGATATAAAAAGCAATTTGAGACTGTAGGTTCTGGTTTCCAGCAAGTCCTAATTCAGGTTTAGTCTGTGACTGATGAACATTAACTGAACAGAACAGTGACTTTAGTCATTCTAGCAGGAACACTAATATCATTGTGCCATTTCCAAAAAAAGGATGAAAAATGACCAAACAACTGAAGGACAGCTTTATGTTTAATCATATTTTCAATTTATTTGGATTGGGATTAAATATTGTATTATTCAAATGTTTTATATTGTGAAAGCAAAATAGTTGCATGGTTTCTTTTAGTCTATTGAGGGCAAGCCATGATCTTTCTAAAGCCTCATTTACCACAAAGATCATAACGCAGCAAGAAACCATCTAACTCAATGAGTTTATGATGGTGTTTCTCTTCCAAATGAACTGCAATCTGATCCCTGTCCTGTTCCCATTTCCATTTATTTCTCTGTCCTTCAACCACTGCCTAATATTTCCAACAGTGCAAAGCCTACATTTCAATCATGAGGCACATTCAATTGCCTGTCAAGAGTGTGGCACTAGAGAAGCACAGCAGGTCAGGCAGCATCCAAGGAGAAGGAGAATCGACGTTTCGGGCATAAGCCCTTCATCATTTTCCTGTTCCTCGGATGCTGCCTGACCTGCTGTGCTTTTCCAGCACCACACTCTCGACTCTGATCTCCAGCATCCGCAGTTCTCACTTTCTCCACATTCAATTGCCTTGTAACCCTGACTCTTTCTCTCTCTCTCTCTCTATCTTTCCCAGGCAATGGCCTAGTGGTATTATTGCTAGACTGTTAATGCAGAGACCTGGGTAATGTCCTGGGGACCCTGGTTCAAATCCTACCAGGGCAGATGGTGAAATTTGAACTTAGTAAAATCATAAAGTAGGAGTCTAATGACGACCATGAATTAATTGTCAGGAAAACTCTGTCTGGTTCATTAATGTCCTTTAGGGAAGGAACTGCCATCCTTACCCGGTCTGGCCTAAACGTGACTATAAACCCACAGCAATGTGGTTGACTCTTAATTGTCCTGTTGGGATGCACAATAAATGCTGGCTTGGCCAGCAACACCCTCATCCTGTGAATGAATTAAAAAAACTGGTAAAATAAATTCCCTACTTTATATTTTGAATTTCTTGTAACCCTCCATTCTAGACTGCTGAACCACTGGAAATTGTCTGTTACCCCTGCATTATTTTAATGCTTGTATTATATCACCTTGCAATAACTTCTGATCTGAAGCAAGCAACATCAATTTTTCAACTTCTATATATTTATATGTACCAGGCAGTATCCTGTATTTGAAACTACATTTTACTCCTCTACATCATATAATGAAAAGCTGCAGTAGTCTAGTGATCTTCTTATTAAGGTGGTCAAGTTTGATGCCAAAATTTGGGTAAAAACATGGTGATATGCATGCAAGTAGAGAAAAGGTTTTACTCACATTACAGACTAAGTTATTCTGTTGTATTTCTTTGGACTGCAGCTCAAGTGCTGTTAGCTGCTTCATTGTGCGCTCCCTTTGCCAGGTGCAAACTAGGCTGGGGGCTCTCACACATAGTAATTTCTATGGAAAGATTGTACAAAACTGCATCTTTCAGATTCGTCTCTGAATCAGGAGTGACAAAGTCATTCTTCCAGCTCAATGCTGTTTGGTTAGAAAGCTAATGAATGTTGCGCCAGACTGTTGGGCATTATAAATTCAGATATCCTTTCTTGCTTGTTGCTGTGATATACAAGGTGCCTTCATTTTGAAGTTTTATTGCATACTGGCATTGCTTGAGCTGCAAATTTAGTTACTGGTAACACTCCAGTTCCCTTTAAAGTTCAGAGCACCACTGTGTTTGGACAAATGTTCCTATGTTAAATGATTCTTCAAAATTGAATGGATACTGCTCTGCTCTACGGACTGAAATATAGATACTGGTGTTCAGCAGTCTGCCAATTGAAGGCCTTTTATATTTTAAAAAATATTTTCTCATCAACCTGGTCAGAGGTGTTATTCCACACAGCTGGAGCAGGTGGGACTTGAACCAGGGTCTCCTAGCTCAGTGATATCCGCTCCGCAAAATCCCGCTGGACAGCCTTGAAGTGTGTCAGAAATAGATGGCATTGAGGTTTCACACTGCAGCCAGTCTGACAGCAGTAAGCATTCAGACTGCAGTGTCTCTTCAGAAACTGTGTAGGAGCACAAAAGAATTGGTAGTGGCATGTCATAAATTTTACTGCTACACTTGTATCAATAATGCTATTAATTAGTAACAATATTCCAACAGGAGCCAATCCACAATTAAATTGATTGTTTTATTTTAAACTCAGTTCATTGCAGTAGATCTTCCTTTTATTTTAACAAATGTTGGATAAAAACGTCAGAATGCTGCTCTAGAGATGTTGGGGAATAAAGAAAGAATTGTAAGAAACACAGCTTTAGAGAAGCCTTCATCATCAGCAGTTCAGTGATGGAAGATATTTATAAGAGTATGAGAAGCAATTATTCAATGATTCCATAAACAGGAGCCAACTGTGAGAAACGAAGCTCACGCACTTCAATAATTTCAGTCCGAGACAAGATCTGAAGCATTCAGCATGTTTATTATATGCTTGCAAGCGTGGTGTTTAAAATAGACACGCAGAGTTTAGCAAGTACATATCTTACATAGGATTCACTACTCCAAACCCGGTGCCCATTACTATTGTTTATCTCCTGCCTTATCCGGCCTTGTGCATAACAAAGTCCAAGTTTTACTTGGCCATTTCACCACATCCTGCTGTGGTCCATTGTTAGGTATATCCTCCTTCACTGCCATCTATTTCCCCCACTTGTGACATTTTCTCCCATTCCTCAACCATATTGAACCTTATGACCTTTTAATTGGGATTTGTTTTTTGTTTTTTGCAGAAGTGGGAAACAGATGCTTATAACTACTGTTTGTACAAGCATATCTGGCTTAACCTACATCCTCACAGCACCTTATCTATTTGTCTGGAACATCTACCATTGTTTGCAGGCACGTTTCATTCTTCTATGCACATTTTAGCTAATACAGAAACAATTATATATTTCCTTCACATAGTTTTCATTCTTGTTGACTCAGCTCTTGGTTGAAACAATTATACACTGGTATGAGTTCATTTACCTTGCATAAGTAATTATGATTGCAGAAGTAACACTACTTTACCTATGTCCCACAATTTCCCCCTTTTTCTTTAATTATCATTTGTTATCTTCTGCATTCTTCTTTTAAGCATCGCCTCCAAAATTTGCAAGCATCATTCCAGAGATTTCATCCATCTTGGTCTCACTCATCCCCTCATTATTTAGTCAATAAAGTTCCTCTGCCTGATTCCCTTTTAGGGGCATCTGTTTCATTAAGGCTGTCTCAATCAGTCTTTGGGTGAGCCCTCGTATACAGGGTATGATGCAACAGCTAATGGCTACCAATACCTCAGCTACTACTATCAGGGAAGTAAGGATGGAAACCACCACCCCCTTCCATTTTCTAAACCATGATTCAAGCCATCCCGTGAGAGATGTGTCTACTCCTGAATTCTCAGCCAGTTCCTCTGCTAAGGTAGTCAATCCCCTTAAGGCCCGAGTAATTGAACCATCAGGCGCAGTGTTATTAGGAATAAAGGTACAACAGCTTCCTCCTAACCTCACACACACCCCCTTTTTCCGCTAAAATCATATCAAGGGCCATTCTGTTTTCCCATGACATCCTACTTGTCGCATCAAGCTGTTCTGATATTCCTTTAACCGCATCTCTTGTATAATTTATAAATCGCTGTTGATTATAGAAAATGTAATTTATCCAATCTACATTTTTATTAATTGTTACCCACCAAAAGAGAGCTGACTCAAAGCCTGCTGCAATCTGGCTATGAGCCTTGAACTCATCAAGTAACTCCCCAGGGACTCCTACCGAATCGAGATAAATCCTGCCATCGAAAGAAGTGTCTAACAGTGATCTCTTACTCCTTCCCTTTTTCCCTACTATCTTTTCCTTCTCAAATGCCAGGGTAAATGGAATTGCCAATTGTACAATTGCACATATCCCTCTCCAATCCAGAGGTAGAGTGGGTCTCAATATTTTGCCTCCACAGTACCACCACAGATCCGCTCGGGGAACCTTCAGTGCTGAGTAGTTCCCTCCCTTGTCTGTTTCGGTGACATTCTTAATGTCTGTACATAATTTCAGCTCCCCCAAGTCTCTGGACCGATTTGTACCTCGTCTACCCACACATGACGTGTGATTTCCGACTGCAGCTGAAAACGTAGGGGGGGGGGCTTTTGAATCTTTCTTCACCAAGGGAGGGAACATCAGAGATAGGGAGGTACAATTCCTATCATTCCATGCAGTCTCATCCTGGTACAGGGCTATCATACATTTCATGCCCTTCCTGTCTCGCTTCCACCCGAGCGGAAAGGGAACCACCTGGGCCACTGGCCTACCGGAGGCACATGCATAGCAATTGCTTTTGTTCAGACTTTTTACAGTATACTTTACCCATTCAACCCAGGCATTTGCATCCCCGTACCCAGTTTCTATCTCGATGGTCTGTTTCAAGTCTTTTACCTCTATAATTTTTACTAC